>NC_069505.1:522733175-522795675 GCF_027579735.1 Bombina bombina | reverse complement strand
GCAAAGGGAGACAAAATAAATAATGAAAATATATTGCAGAAGTTTTTTTTATAAATACAATTTATCATTTTATATTACCATCTCAAAGTGTTTAATGTCCTTTTAACCCCTTAACAACCAAGAACGTACAGTGTACGTCCTACAAAAACTGTCACTTAATAACCAAGGACGTACCTTGTACGTCTTCAGTGGTTTCAAGCAATGGAAGCAATTGTGATTGCTTCCAGATGCTTTTAGGGTATTGTAGGGATGCCTCGATATTATGGAATTGTGCAATACCCTTTTTTTAACAACCTATGCACAGAGATCCACTCTGTGGCCATCTCTGCATCGGCTAGTGATGGTGCACATCGTTGGTGGGTGGGAGCCATTGCAGGGAGGCGGGTGGGCGGCCCATCACTGGAGGATATCCGGTGCAGTGGGAAGAGTGAGGTGGGATTGCGCACGGGCGCGGGAGCGGGTGGGACCGCTACACTATAGAACTTAAAGTGTAAAGGGAAGGAGGGAGAGGGGGGGTCCTGGCAACCCTAGGGGGGGTAAATGTTGTCCAAGGGATCTGGAAGGGGATGGGGAGTAGGTTATTGAGGGGCGCAGCTACACTACGGAAATATTGTTTTTTTGGGGGGGGTTTAATTTTATGGCAAACTGGGTACTGGCAGACAGCTGCCAGTACCCAAGATGGCGGCAAATAGGTAGAGGGGGGAGCGTTAGAGAGCTTGTTTGGGGGGGATCAAGGAGGTTGGGGGGTAAGGGGGATCAAGGAGGTTGGGGGGTAAGGGGGATCCTACACTGCAGAATATATATTAAAAAAAAAAATTATTTTAGTACTCGCAGACTTTCTAACAGTACTTAAGATGGTGAGGACAATTGTGGGGTGGGGGAGGGGGGAGGGAAGAGAGCTATTTGAGAGGGGTCAAGGAGGGATCAGGGGGTGGGATGTGTCAGTTGGGAGGGTGATCTCTACACTAAAGCTAAAATTAACCCTACAAGCTACCTAATTAACCCCTTCAGTAACATCACTAGGGGGGTGCGGGTCACACCCGGCTGACACCCTCCAGGGGGTAACACCTTCCAGGGGGTGACATCACCAGAATTTTTTTTTTTAAATTTAAAGAAATACAATGTAGAAATGCATAGATTTTTTTTATTAGAGGGGCCAACATTTGTGAACATTAGTGGGACTGTGTAAAATGTATACATACTTAAAGGGCCATAATACCCAAATGTTTAAACACTTGAAAGTGCTGCAGCATAGCTGTAAAAAGCTGACTAGAAAATATCACCTGAACATCTCTATGTAAAAAATAAAGATATTTTACCTCAAAAGTTCCTCAGTAGCCACATCTCATTGTAAAGGATTTCTAAGCAGCATATCAGTATTTCTGTCCCGGGACAGCCGAAAAGATGAGCCTTGTGCACTCTCATGTTATTTCCCTATTCATTTTAGGGAAGTTTACAATGAAATCTCATGAGAGTTAAGTCAAATCTCATGAGATCACAGTAAAAGAGTTCATGACCTCAGCACTGTTGATGCTGATTGGCTGCTGCTCATTTCTTCATTTTTTAATTTTTTTTTACCTGCAGCTGGGAGCAGCTGAGTATAACTTTTTACACAGAACTTACTCTGCTGAGCTGAGGAGATTGTGAGATAAAATATCTTCCTTTTTTACATAGAGATGCTCAGGTGATATTTTCCTGTCAGCTTTTTACAGTTATACTGCATCAGTTTCAAGTGACGTGTGGAGCAGTGGAGTCACTCACTGCTGTGCTTTCTCTCTAAACGGGAACCGGGAAATCATGAGGGGGATGCCTGGCACCTGACCACATGACTGTCTGACACTGTCTCTAAAGTGAAGGAGCCATGTAGGATGCCCACCAGACCGGTATGGTTATGGTACACTAAGTGCACATTGAAGAGGTAGGAGGGGAGGGCGAGCAGGGGTCTGGGGGTGGACAGAGTGCAGAGGTGATTGGCCATAAGAAGCGGTAGGCACACGGCCCGGCCGCTCGGGGCTGTGCACTGACAGACTTGGAACAGAGTCAGAGAGCAGAATTTTCATAGTTTGCGCGCCTAAACCTTTTCCTTAGTGATTTATTTTTAGAGTGCACTGTTTATCTTTCATTTGATGCTCTGCTGAGCCAGGGAGCAGCTTTAGGCATGAGCTTTATAATTAATGCAGTGCAGTTTACATTTCTTTCATGTAATTAGCAAGAGTCCATGAGCTAGTGACGTATGGGATATACATTCCTACCAGGAGGGGCAAAGTTTCCCAAACCTCAAAATGCCTATAAATACACCCCTCACCACACCCACAATTCAGTTTTACAAACTTTGCCTCCGATGGAGGTGGTGAAGTAAGTTTGTGCTAGATTCTACGTTGATATGCGCTCCGCAGCAAGTTGGAGCCCGGTTTTCCTCTCAGCGTGCAGTGAATGTCAGAGGGATGTGAGGAGAGTATTGCCTATTTGAATGCAGTGATCTCCTTCTACGGGGTCTATTTCATAGGTTCTCTGTTATCGGTCGTAGAGATTCATCTCTTACCTCCCTTTTCAGATCGACGATATACTCTTATATATACCATTACCTCTGCTGATTCTCGTTTCAGTACTGGTTTGGCTATCTGCTATATGTAGATGAGTGTCCTGGGGTAAGTAAGTCTTATTTTCTGTGACACTCCAAGCTATGGTTGGGCACTTTGTTTATAAAGTTCTAAATATATGTATTCAAACATTTATTTGCCTTGACTCAGAATGTTCAACTTTCCTTATTTTCAGACAGTCAGTTTCATATTTGGGATAATGCATTTTAATTTAACATTTTTCTTACCTTAAAATTTGACTTTTTCCCTGTGGGCTGTTAGGCTCGCGGGGGCTGAAAATGCTTCAGTTTATTGCGTCATTCTTGGCGCGGACTTTTTTGGCGCAAAAATTCTATTTCGTTTCCGGCGTCATACGTGTCGCCGGAAGTTGCGTCATTTTTTGACGTTATTTTGCGCCAAAAATGTCGGCGTTCCGGATGTGGCGTCATTTTTGGCGCCAAAAAGCATTTAGGCGCCAAATAATGTGGGCGTCTTATTTGGCGCGAAAAAATATGGGCGTCGCTTTTGTCTCCACATTATTTAAGTCTCATTTTTTATTGCTTCTGGTTGCTAGAAGCTTGTTCTTTGGCATTTTTTCCCATTCCTGAAACTGTCATTTAAGGAATTTGATCAATTTTGCTTTATATATATGTTGTTTTTTCTCTTACATATTGCAAGATGTCTCACGTTGCATCTGAGTCAGAAGATACTACAGGAAAATCGCTGTCAAGTGCTGAATCTACCAAAGCTAAGTGTATCTGCTGTAAACTTTTGGTAGCTATTCCTCCAGCTGTTGTTTGTATTGATTGTCATGACAAACTTGTTAAAGCAGATAATATTTCCTTTAGTAAAGTACCATTGCCTGTTGCAGTTCCTTCAACATCTAAGGTGCAGAATGTTCCTGATAATATAAGAGATTTTGTTTCTGAATCCATAAAGAAGGCTATGTCTGTTATTTCTCCTTCTAGTAAACGTAAAAAATCTTTTAAAACTTCTCTCCCTACAGATGAATTTTTAAATGAACATCATCATTCTGATTCTGATGATTCCTCTGGTTCAGAGGATTCTGTCTCAGAGGTTGATGCTGATAAATCTTCATATTTATTTAAAATGGAATTTATTCGTTCTTTACTTAAAGAAGTACTAATTGCTTTAGAAATAGAGGATTCTGGTCCTCTTGATACTAATTCTAAACGTTTAGATAAGGTATTTAAAGCTCCTGTGGTTATTCCAGAAGTTTTTCCTGTTCCTAATGCTATTTCTGCAGTAATTTCCAAAGAATGGGATAATTTGGGTAATTCATTTACTCCTTCTAAACGTTTTAAGCAATTATATCCTGTGCCGTCTGACAGATTAGAATTTTGGGACAAGATCCCTAAAGTTGATGGGGCTATTTCTACCCTTGCTAAACGTACTACTATTCCTACGTCAGATGGTACTTCGTTTAAGGATCCTCTAGATAGGAAAATTGAATCCTTTCTAAGAAAAGCTTATCTGTGTTCAGGTAATCTTCTTAGACCTGCTATATCTTTGGCTGATGTTGCTGCAGCTTCAACTTTTTGGTTGGAAACTTTAGCGCAACAAGTAACACATCGTGATTCTCATGATATTATTATTCTTCTTCAGCATGCTAATAATTTTATCTGTGATGCCATTTTTGATATTATCAGAGTTGATGTCAGGTTTATGTCTCTAGCTATTTTAGCTAGAAGAGCTTTATGGCTTAAAACTTGGAATGCTGATATGGCTTCTAAATCAACTTTACTTTCCATTTCTTTCCAGGGTAACAAATTATTTGGTTCTCAGTTGGATTCCATTATTTCAACTGTTACTGGTGGGAAAGGAACTTTTTTACCACAGGATAAAAAATCTAAAGGTAAAAACAGGGCTAATAATCGTTTTCGTTCCTTTCGTTTCAACAAAGAACAAAAGCCTGATTCTTCATCCTCAGGAGCAGTTTCAGTTTGGAGACCATCTCCAGTCTGGAATAAATCCAAGCCAGCTAGAAAGGCAAAGCCTGCTTCTAAGTCCATATGAAGGTGCGGCCCTCATTCCAGCTCAGCTGGTAGGGGGCAGGTTACGTTTTTTCAAGGAAATTTGGATCAATTCTGTTCACAATCTTTGGATTCAGAGCATTGTTTCAGAAGGGTACAGAATTGGTTTCAAGTTGAGACCTCCTGCAAAGAGATTTTTTCTTTCCCGTGTCCCAGTAAATCCAGTAAAAGCTCAAGCATTTCTGAAATGTGTTTCAGATCTAGAGTTGACTGGAGTAATTATGCCAGTTCCAGTTCCGGAACAGGGGATGGGGTTTTATTCAAATCTCTTCATTGTACCAAAGAAGGAGAATTCTTTCAGACCAGTTCTGGATCTAAAAATATTGAATCATTATGTAAGGATACCAACATTCAAGATGGTAACTGTAAGGACTATCTTACCTTTTGTTCAGCAAGGGAATTATATGTCCACAATAGATTTACAGGATGCATATCTGCATATTCCGATTCATCCAGATCATTATCAGTTCCTGAGATTCTCGTTTCTGGACAAGCATTACCAGTTTGTGGCTCTGCCGTTTGGCCTAGCTACAGCTCCAAGAATTTTTACAAAGGTTCTCGGTGCCCTGCTGTCTGTAATCAGAGAACAGGGTATTGTGGTATTTCCTTATTTGGACGATATCTTGGTACTTGCTCAGTCTTTACATTTAGCAGAATCTCATACGAATCGACTTGTGTTGTTTCTTCAAGATCATGGTTGGAGGATCAATTTACCAAAAAGTTCTTTGATTCCTCAGACAAGGGTAACCTTTCTGGGTTTCCAGATGGATTCAGTGTCCATGACTCTGTCTTTAACAGACAAGAGACGTCTAAAGTTGATTGCAGCTTGTCGAAACCTTCAGTCACAATCATTCCCTTCGGTAGCCTTATGCATGGAAATTCTAGGTCTTATGACTGCTGCATCGGACGCGATCCCCTTTGCTCGTTTTCACATGCGACCTCTTCAGCTCTGTATGCTGAAGCAATGGTGCAAGGATTACACGAAGATATCTCAATTAATATCTTTAAAACCGATTGTTCGACACTCTCTAACATGGTGGACAGATCACCATCGTTTAATTCAGGGGGCTTCTTTTGTGCTTCCGACTTGGACTGTAATTTCAACAGATGCAAGTCTCACAGGTTGGGGAGCTGTGTGGGGATCTCTGACGGCACAAGGAGTTTGGGAATCTCAGGAGGTGAGATTACCGATCAATATTTTGGAACTCCGTGCAATTTTCAGAGCTCTTCAGTTTTGGCCTCTTCTGAAGAGAGAATCGTTCATTTGTTTTCAGACAGACAATGTCACAACTGTGGCATACATCAATCATCAAGGAGGGACTCACAGTCCTCTGGCTATGAAAGAAGTATCTCGAATTTTGGTTTGGGCGGAATCCAGCTCCTGTCTAATCTCTGCGGTTCATATCCCAGGTGTAGACAATTGGGAAGCGGATTATCTCAGTCGCCAAACATCGCATCCGGGCGAATGGTCTCTTCACCCAGAGGTATTTCTTCAGATTGTTCAAATGTGGGAACTTCCAGAAATATATCTGATGGCGTCCCATCTAAACAAGAAACTTCCCAGGTATCTGTCCAGATCCCGGGATCCTCAGGCGGAGGCAGTGGATGCATTATCACTTCCTTGGAAGTATCATCCTGCCTATATCTTTCCGCCTCTAGTTCTTCTTCCAAGAGTAATCTCCAAGATTCTGAAGGAATGCTCGTTTGTTCTGCTGGTTGCTCCGGCATGGCCTCACAGGTTTTGGTATGCGGATCTTGTCCGGATGGCCTCTTGCCAACCGTGGACTCTTCCGTTAAGACCAGACCTTCTGTCACAAGGTCCCTTTTTCCATCAGGATCTGAAATCCTTAAATTTAAAGGTATGGAGATTGAACGCTTAATTCTTGGTCAAAGAGGTTTCTCTGACTCTGTGATTAATACTATGTTACAGGCTCGTAAATCTGTATCTCGAGAGATATATTATAGAGTCTGGAAGACTTATATTTCTTGGTGTCTTTCTCATCATTTTTCCTGGCATTCTTTTAGAATACCGAGAATTTTACAGTTTCTTCAGGATGGTTTAGATAAGGGTTTGTCCGCAAGTTCTTTGAAAGGACAAATCTCTGCTCTTTCTGTTCTTTTTCACAGGAAGATTGCTATTCTTCCTGATATTCATTGTTTTGTACAAGCTTTGGTTCGTATAAAACCTGTCATTAAGTCAATTTCTCCTCCTTGGAGTTTGAATTTGGTTCTGGGAGCTCTTCAAGCTCCTCCGTTTGAACCTATGCATTCATTGGACATTAAATTACTTTCTTGGAAAGTTTTGTTCCTTTTGGCCATCTCTTCTGCCAGAAGAGTTTCTGAATTATCTGCTCTTTCTTGTGAGTCTCCTTTTCTGATTTTTCATCAGGATAAGGCGGTGTTGCGAACTTCTTTTGAATTTTTACCTAAAGTTGTGAATTCCAACAACATTAGTAGAGAAATTGTGGTTCCTTCATTATGTCCTAATCCTAAGAATTCTAAGGAGAAATCGTTGCATTCTTTGGATGTTGTTAGAGCTTTGAAATATTATGTTGAAGCTACGAAATCTTTTCGTAAGACTTCTAGTCTATTTGTTATCTTTTCCGGTTCTAGAAAAGGCCAGAAAGCTTCTGCCATTTCTTTGGCATCTTGGTTGAAATCTTTAATTCATCTTGCCTATGTTGAGTCGGGTAAAACTCCGCCTCAGAGAATTACAGCTCATTCTACTAGGTCAGTTTCTACTTCCTGGCCGTTTAGGAATGAAGCTTCGGTTGACCAGATCTGCAAAGCAGCAACTTGGTCCTCTTTGCATACTTTTACTAAATTCTACCATTTTGATGTATTTTCTTCTTCTGAAGCAGTTTTTGGTAGAAAAGTACTTCAGGCAGCGGTTTCAGTTTGAATCTTCTGCTTATGTTTTTCGTTAAACTTTATTTTGGGTGTGGATTATTTTCAGCAGGAATTGGCTGTCTTTATTTTATCCCTCCCTCTCTAGTGACTCTTGTGTGGAAAGATCCACATCTTGGGTAGTCATTATCCCATACGTCACTAGCTCATGGACTCTTGCTAATTACATGAAAGAAAACATAATTTATGTAAGAACTTACCTGATAAATTCATTTCTTTCATATTAGCAAGAGTCCATGAGGCCCGCCCTTTTTTGTGGTGGTTATGATTTTGTATAAAGCACAATTATTCCAATTCCTTATTTTATATGCTTTCGCACTTTTTTATCACCCCACTTCTTGGCTATTCGTTAAACTGAATTGTGGGTGTGGTGAGGGGTGTATTTATAGGCATTTTGAGGTTTGGGAAACTTTGCCCCTCCTGGTAGGAATGTATATCCCATACGTCACTAGCTCATGGACTCTTGCTAATATGAAAGAAATGAATTTATCAGGTAAGTTCTTACATAAATTATGTTATTTTGTATGTGTGTGTCTGAGTTTTTGTGTGTGTGTGTCTGAGTGTTTCTGTGTGTGTGCCTGAGTGTTTCTGTGTGTGTGTCTAAGTGTTTGTGTGTGTGCCTGAGTGTTTTTGTGTGTGTGTCTGAGTGTTTTTGTGTGTGTGTGTGTGTCAGAGTGTGTTTGTGTGTGTCTGAGTGTTTTTGTGTGTGTGTCTAAGTGTGTCTGAGTGTTTGTGTGTGCATCTGAGTGTGTTTTTAAGTGTGTCTGAGTGTGTGTGTATGTGTGTGTCTGAGTGTTTGTATGTATGTGTGCCTGTATTGTTGTGTTTCAGGGGGGTGGGGTGACACCATAACTTACCGCACCGGGTGACACCAACCCTAGAGACGCCACTGAACCCCTTAACTGCTGGGCATAATACAAGTGTGGTGCACAGCGGCATTTAGCGGCTTTCTAATTACCAAAAAAGCAACACTATTTACAACCATTTGTGCCATAATTGCACAAGCTGTTTATAAATCATTTCAGTGAGAAACCTAAAGTTTGTTAAAAAGTGAACGTTTTTTTTATTTGATCGCATTTGGCGGTGAAATGGTGGCATGAAATATACCAAATTGGGCCTAGATCAATACTTTGGGTTGTCTACTACACTAAAGCTAAAATTAACCCTACAAGCTCCCTATTTAACCCCTTCACTGCTGGGCATAATACACGTGTGGTGCGCAGCAGCATTTAGCGGCCTTCTAATTACCAAAAAGTAATGCCAAAGCCATATATGTCTGCTATTTTTTAACAAAGGGGATCCTAGAGAAGCAATTACAACCATTTGTGCCATAATTGCACAAGCTGTTTGTAAATAATTTCAGTGAGAAACCTAAAGTTTGTAAAAATGTTTGTGAAAAATTTAACTTTTTTTTTTATTTGATCACATTTGGCGGTGAAATGGTGGCATGAAATATACCAAAATGGGCCTAGATCAATACTTTGGGTTGTCTACTAACAAAAATATACACATGTCAAGGGATATTCAGGGATTTCTGACAGATATCAGTGTTCCAATGTAACTAGCGCTAATTTTGAAAAAAAGTGGTTTGGAAATAACAAAGTGCTACTTGTATTTATGGCCCTATAACTTACAAAAAAAACAAAGAACATGTAAACATTGGGTATTTATAAACTCAGGTCAAAATTTAGAAACTATTTAGATTGGGTGTTGTTTGATGGTTGTAGATGTGTAACAGATTTTGGGGGTCAAAGTTAGAAAAAGTGTGTTTGTTTCAATTTTTTCATCATATTTTATATAAAAAAATATTTTTATAGTAAATTATAAGATATGATGAAAATAATGGTATCTTTAGAAAGTCCATTTAATGACGAGAAAAACGGTATATAATATGTGTGGGTACAGTAAACAAGTAAGAGGAAAATTACAGCTAAACGCAAACACTGCAAAATATACCGTATATAATAACCCTGGTCCCTAACGGTAAGAAAAAAGGAACATGAAACCCAAACTTTTTTTTCTTCACGATTTAGAAAGAACGTGTCATTTTAAACAACTTTCCAATTTACTTCTATTATCTAATTTTCTTAGTTCTCTTGGTATCTTTTGTTGAAAAGCATACCTATATATGCTCAGGAGTTGAAGGCTAGCTGCTCATTGGTGGTTGCACATATATGCCTCTTATAATTGTCTCACATTAGTGCATTGCTGCTCCTTCAACAAATGACACCAAAAGAATGAACCAAAATTCATAATAGAAGTAAATTTGACAGCTATTTAAAAATGTATGGTCTATCTGAATAACGAAAGAAAGAAATGTGGATTTCATGTCCCTTTAAAGGAATATGAAACCCCAAAATTTTCTTTTGTGATTCAGACAGAGCATACAATTTAAAAAAAAAAAAAGTTTCTAATTTATTTCTATTATCAAATTTCCCATGATTCTGAGTTGAAGAGATACCTAAGTAGGCACCTGGAGCACTACATGACAGGAAATAGCATTCTTGCAAAACTGCTGCCATACAGTGATCCAAAAATGGGCCAGCTCCTTAGCATACGTTTCTGTTTTTTAACAAAAGATACAAAGAGAAAAAAGAAAAATTGATAATAGAAGTAAATTAGAAAGCATGTTCTACCTAAATCATGAAAGAAAAAAAAAATGGGTTTCACATCCCTTTAAAAGGCAGAGACAGGAAGCCAAAAAAAAAAAAAGACTGTTCGGGGTGAAAAGGGACAGTTGAGTTGGCAATTATGGAATAATATACATGCTGCTCTGTATAATGATTTTGAGGATAGATAGACAGATGGACCTGCAATCCTGTATTAGGATTGCACACATTCTGCACAAGCATATATATAGACTGGCTGCTATGAGCCCTGGTGCCAATGCATACCTCCCAACATTTCAAAATTAAAAAGAGGGACAGCTCTTATACTACACTTATACATGCAGATACACACTTATACATACACACACACTACATAGCTTACATTTATACATGCAGATACACACTTATACATACACACACACACACACACTACATAGCTTACATTTATACATGCAGATACACACTTATACATACATACACACACACACACTACATAGCTTACATTTACACACACAGATACACACACACACTACATAGTATACACTTATATATGCAGATACACACACACTACATAGTATACACTTATATATGCAGATACACACACACTACATAGTATACACTTATACATACACACACACACACACTACATAGCTTACATTTATACATGCAGATACACACTTATACATACACACACACACACACACACTACATAGCTTACATTTATACATGCAGATACACACTTATACATACATACACACACACACACTACATAGCTTACATTTACACACACAGATACACACACACACTACATAGTATACACTTATATATGCAGATACACACACACTACATAGTATACACTTATATATGCAGATACACACACACTACATAGCATACACTTATATATGCAGATACACACACACTACATAGTATACACTTATATATGCAGATACACACACACTACATAGCATACACTTATACATGCAGATACACACACACTACATAGTATACACTTATACATGCAGATACACACACACTACATAGCATACACTTATATATGCAGATACACACACACTACATAGTATACACTTATATATGCAGATACACACACACTACATAGCATACACTTATACATGCAGATACACACACACTACATAGTATACACTTATACATGCAGATACACACACACTACATAGCATACACTTATATATGCAGATACACACACACTACATAGTATACACTTATATATGCAGATACACACACACTACATAGCATACACTTATACATGCAGATACACACACACTACATAGTATACACTTATACATGCAGATACACACACACTACATAGCATACACTTATATATGCAGATACACACACACTACATAGTATACACTTATACATGCAGATACACACACACTACATAGTATACACTTATACATGCAGATACACACACACTACATAGCATACACTTATATATGCAGATACACACACACTACATAGTATACACTTATATATGCAGATACACACACACTACATAGTATACACTTATATATGCAGATACACACACACTACATAGTATACACTTATACATGCAGATACACAGACACTACATAGTATACACTTATATATGCAGATACACACACACTACATAGTATACACTTATATATGCAGATACACACACACTACATAGTATACACTTATATATGCAGATACACACACACTACATAGTATACACTTATATATGCAGATACACAGACACTACATAGTATACACTTATACATGCAGATACACACACACACACTACATAGCTTACATTTATACATGCAGATACACACTTATACATACACACACACTACATAGCTTACATTTACACACACAGATACACACACACACTACATAGTATACACTTATACATGCAGATACACACACACTGCATAGTATACACTTATATATGCAGATACACACACACTACATAGTATACACTTATATATGCAGATACACAGACACTACATAGTATACACTTATACATGCAGATACACACACACACTACATAGCTTACATTTATACATGCAGATACACACTTATACATACACACACACACTACATAGCTTACATTTACACACACAGATACACACACACACTACATAGTATACACTTATACATGCAGATACACACACACTACATAGTATACACTTATATATGCAGATACACAGACACTACATAGTATACACTTATACATGCAGATACACACACACACACTACATAGCTTACATTTATACATGCAGATACACACTTATACATACACACACACACACACACACACTACATAGCTTACATTTACACACACAGATACACACACACACTACATAGTATACACTTATATATGCAGATACACACACACTACATAGTATACACTTATATATGCAGATACACAGACACTACATAGTATACACTTATACATGCAGATACACACACACACACTACATAGCTTACATTTATACATGCAGATACACACTTATACATACACACACACACACACTACATAGCTTACATTTACTCACACAGATACACACACACACTACATAGTATACACTTATACATGCAGATACACACACACTACATAGTATACACTTATATATGCAGATACACAGACACTACATAGTATACACTTATACATGCAGATACACACACACACACTACATAGCTTACATTTATACATGCAGATACACACTTATACATACACACACACACACACACACACTACATAGCTTACATTTATACATGCAGATACACACACACATTACATAGTATACACTTATACATGCAGATACACACACTACATAGTATACACTTATACATGCAGATACACACACACTACATAGCATACACTTATACATGCAGATACACACACACTACATAGCATACACTTATACATGCAGATACACACACACTACATAGTATACACTTATATATGCAGATACACAGACACTACATAGTATACACTTATACATGCAGATACACACACACACACTACATAGCTTACATTTATACATGCAGATACACACTTATACATACACACACACACACACACTACATAGCTTACATTTATGCATGCAGATACACACACACATTACATAGTATACACTTATACATGCAGATACACACACACTACATAGCATACACTTATACATGCCGATACACACACACACACTACATAGCTTACATTTATACATGCAGATACACACACACATTACATAGTATACACTTATACATGCAGATACACACACACTATATAGTATACACTTATACATGCAGATACACACACACTACATAGTATACATTTATACATGCAGATACACACACACTACATAGCATACACTCATACATGCAGATACACACACACACTACATAGTATACACTCATACATGCAGATACACACACACTACATAGTATACACTCATACATGCAGATACACACACACTACATAGTATACACTTATACATGCAGATACACACACACTACATAGTATACACTTATACATGCAGATACACACACACTACATAGTATACACTTATACATGCAGATACACACACACTACATAGTATACACTTATACATGCAGATACACACACACTACATAGTATACACTTATACATGCAGATGCACACACACTACATAGTATACACTTATACATGCAGATACACACACACTACATAGCATACACTTATACATTCAGATGCACACACACACATTACATAGCATACACTTATACATGCAGATACACAGACACTACATAGTATACACTTATACATGCAGACACACACACACTACATAGCTTACATTTATACATGCAGATACACACTTATACATACACACACACACACTACATAGCTTACATTTACACACACAGATACACACACACATTACATAGTATACACTTATACATGCAGATACACACACACTACATAGTATACACTTATGCATGCAAACACACACTACATAGTATACACTTATACATGCAGATACACACACACACTACATAGCTTACATTTATACATGCAGATACACACACATTACATAGTATACACTTACACATGCAGATACACACACACACTACATAGCATACGCTTATACATGCAGATACACACACACTTATACATACAGATACAAACACACTACATAGCATACACTTATACATGCATATACACACACACACTTATACATACAGATACAAACACACTACATAGTTTACACTTATACATGAAGATACACACACACACTACATAGCATACACTTATACATGCATATACACACACACACTTATACATACAGATACAAACACACTACATAGTTTACACTTATACATGAAGATACACACACACACACTACATAGCATACACTTATACATGCATATACACACACACACTTGTACATACAGATACAAACACACTACATAGTTTACACTTATACATGAAGATACACACACACACTACATAGCATACGCTTATACATGCAGATACACACACACTTATGCATACAGATACAAACACACTACATAGCTTACACTTATACATGCAGATACACACTACATAGCATACACTTATACATGCAGACACATACACTACATCATATATGGGTATCTGTAATTCATTGTATGGGGTCCTGGGGTTGGCAAGCACATTAGGTGACAGTCTGAGGATGCCACTGTTCGCTACCCTGGTGTTAGCACTGCTCATCGTACAAAACTGAAGGCATGCTAGTATTATCACCAGGGGTTAGACGTCATCACTACCAGAGGTTAGACGTCACCATTACCTGAAGTCAGAGGGTATACATCCTTCCTACTCCTGTTTAACCCACACACCAATTCCTTTTCCACAGAGAATCTAACAGGTATATAACCCTGGAAGAGAAAAGCCAGCTGCTTCTGAGTATGGGCCCAATAGAATAAAAAAAAATGCATGGGGCAATGCGGGATAGATGGCTAGAAACCTGGGACGGCGGGACAGACCCCGAAAATTGGGACAGTTGGGGGGATATGCCAATGCACCTGCTACACCAATGGTAGCTCCACCCCTAGTGGCAGGCATGTGCTCTCTATCAATGTTGTTGACATAGTACGCTTCAAAGTACACGTGTGTGACACTGTTTTTACTAAATTTGCTTGCACACATATTTTTTTACCTAGGTAACCCTTCATCATTGCTCTCATATAATGAGTCTCATTGAAGGCTGGGAAATATCTGACCATTAAAGCAGGAATTGCAGCAAAAAGAAAGGGAATTGCTAAAGGATGGTAATTTAACCCTTTGAGTGCTAAGCTGGATTTTTTTTGTTTTTTGTTTTTTTTACTATTTTTTATTTTCCCCCCAGATCCCAAGACCTATACCGTTGAAAAAGGTTAGGTGATTACCTTTCCAACGTTGGGTCTTGGGGTCTGTTGCTGCTTGAGATACTGGCTTCTAAGCAGCATGCCCCTTTCCCTGTCTTGTCCATTGTAATTTTTAAATAAAGTTGCGCGTTGGCGTCATCACGTCACTGCACGTAACTGGAACCCCCAGCGATGCCTGTCACTATAAAGGCCCGATCGCCGGGGTGGGAGTTGATGGGAGCCCCCAGATTGCTCTCAAGATAGGTGAGTGCTAGTGACGGCTCTGAGCCGTCGTTAGCACTCAATATAGTGTCCTGTGCATCAACTTTGCAGTAAAGAAGAACAGAGAAAGGGCACCCCCTAGTGTAGCCAGTATGGACAATTCGGAACAGGTACAACAGATATATGGTGGGTACTCACAATATATAGAGGCAAAGATAATGCCTAGGTGAACGGTCTGAGAACTTTCAGTGTCTCAGTAAACTCTGCATCAACATGGGCTGCTCCTTCTTGAACCAAAGGGAAACTCGATGATCTATAGAATAGGAAATATAAAGGGCAACTCCTAGTGCAGATCAATTTGACTTTATAGGTCCCGGTAGTAACCCAAATATCCCAGGGTACTCACATTTATTGAAGCACCAGATAGGTATGCTCATATGCTAATATCTTGACAATCCCACTGCCTCCTCTGCAAAACAACTTCTGCAACTCACTTCCTCTTTCGGTTTGTCACAATGGACTGATTATACCACTCACAAAGATGGTCACTTCCTTGACCTGATCTTTAGCTATCGATGCACCCTCTCAAACTTCACAAACTCCCCCTTTCCTCTTTCTGACCACCATCTCTTTATTTGCAATATATCATCCCTCCCTACAACTCTCCCTCCTTCTGCTCCTCACACCAAACTTCACAGAAGCATTATGTCATAAGATTAATAACAGCTTTCTAATTCCCTCAAACCTCTCCTCTCATCCTTCTCCTCCTTTTCATGCCCTGACCAATCTATCTGCCACTATAATTCCACCCTTACATCCGTCCTTGACAATCTCGCTCCTCTTACCATAGCTCGGAAATCAAACACTCATCCTCAGCCCTGGCATACTCCTCTGACACGATACCTACGCAGATGTTCCCGTACTGCTGAGCGGCACTGGAAAAAATCTAGGAGTTCAGCTGATTTTCAACATTACAAATTTATCTTGAACTCCTACAACTCTGCCCTTAATTTCCATAAGCAACACTATTTTTCTACTCTTATCTCTAATCTTTCTTCAAACCCAAAACGTTTGTTCTCCACTTTCAATACTCTTCTCCGCCCTCCCCAACCTCCTAATACAACTTCTCTGTCAGCTCAAGACTTTGCCAACCACTTCAATAACAAAATTGACTCCATCAGAAGTGAAATCAGCTCTCAACATAATTCCATTCTCTCACCCCCTCAAATGCTCTCAATCAACCACAACCCACATAACCTTAAACTTAGCTCATTCTCCCCTGTTACTAAGGAAGAAGTTTCGGCACTTATACTGCACTCTCACCTCACTACCTATCCCCTTGACCCTATCCCCTCACAGCTACTCTCCTCCCTCTCTGCCACCCTTACCCCTATACTCACACACACTTTCAACCTCTCCATCAGCACCGGTATATTTCCCTCATCGCTGAAACATGCACTGGTCACACCTATCCTCAAAAAACCTTCCCTTGATCCTACCTCCCCATCCAACTACCGCCCTATTTCCCTCCTCCCTCTTACATCAAAGCTTCTCGAAAAACTAGCTTATGCACGCCTATCCCATTTCCTTACAATAAACTCCCTCCTTGACCCATTGCAATTTGGATTTCGTCCCCATCACTCCACAGAGACAGCAATTGTTAAAGTTACCAACGACCTACTTACAGCAAAATCAAAAGGCCACTTCTCTCTGCTTATCCTCCTTGATCTGTCCGCAGCCTTTAACACTGTTGACCACCCTCTCTTGCTCCAAACCCTCCAATCCTTCGGCATATGTGACATAGCCCTCTTGTAGCTCTCTTCCTACCTGTCAAACCTTACCTTTAGTGTAGCCTTCTCTGGGACCTCCTCTGCCCCGTCGCCACTTTCTGTCGGAGTACCGCAAGGGTCTGTCCTCGGTCCCCTTCTCTTTTCAATCTACACGTCATCACTAGGTTCCCTAATAAAGTCTCACGGTTTACAATATAATTTGTATGCCGATGACACCCAAATCTACTTCTCTGCACCAGACCTTTCTCCTTCCTTGCTAACCCGTGTCACTAACTGTCTTTCTCACATCTCCAACTGGATGTCCTCTCACTACCTCAAGCTAAATCTCTCCAAAACTGAGCTCCTTATTTCCCCCCCTTCTTCTAAACTCTCCACCCCCAATCTCTCTATAACTGTCG
The DNA here is from genome assembly GCF_027579735.1 of Bombina bombina. Taxonomy (NCBI): domain Eukaryota; kingdom Metazoa; phylum Chordata; class Amphibia; order Anura; family Bombinatoridae; genus Bombina; species Bombina bombina. Next base: position 522,777,749 of record NC_069505.1, on the reverse strand, counting down.
ACAACTCCATCATTACCCCTACCCCGCATGCCCGATGTCTCTGGGTCACATTTGACTCAGATCTTTCTTTCACTCCTCACATTCAGTCATTGGCTAAAGCCTGCTGCTTCCACCTTAAAAACATTGCTAATATTAGACACTTCCTTACACAAGACACAACTAAGATTTTAATCCACTCTCTCATTCTCTCCCACCTCGACTACTGCAACTCTGTCCTCTCTGGTCTCCCCACCTACCGCCTAGCTCCTTTACAATCCATAATGAATGCCTCTGCCAGAAACATTTTCCTTACACGTCGCTCTTCATCTGCTGCACCTCTCTGCCAATTTCTTCACTGGCTTCCTCTTGCCTCTAGGATCAAACACAAAATTCTCATTCTGACATACAAAGCCCTCAACTGCACTGCTCCCCCTATATCTCAGACCTTGTCTCCATTTACTCTCCTTCCCGTCCCCTTCGCTCTGCTCATGACCTCCTACTCTCCTCCTCTCTGGTTACCTCATCACACTCCCGTTTACAGGACTTCTCCAGACTGGCTCCCATCTTGTGGAACTCTCTGCCTTGCTCCACAAGACTCTCTTCTAGTTTTAAAAGCTTCAAGTGCTCCCTTAAGACTCTACTGTTCAGGGATGCATTCAACCTACGCTAACCTTACTTTATACCAGTTCCTCTCCTCCATTGCTATCCCCTGAACCCCCTTAGCATGTAAGCCTAAGAGTCCAGCTGTTTGTAGATCACCTTCTCAAGAGCTGACTACAACAGTGCAACTCTTGGCAGGGCCCTCTACCCATTTGATCCCTATAATTGTTTTGTTGTACTCCGCCTTTGTTAATAGCGCTGCAGAATCTGTTGGCGCTCTACAAATAACCGATAATAATAATAATAAGCCCTTGAAGGCTGACTCTTATCTGAATACATTTGACAGTTTTTTCACAGCTAGAGGGTGTTAGTTCATGTATACCATATAGATAACATTATGCTCATGCCCGTGAAGTTATTTAAGAGTCAGCACTAATTGCCTAAAATGCAAGTCAGTCAAAAGAACTGAAATAAGGGGGCAGTCTGCAAAAGCTTAAATACAAAGGTAATTATAGAGGTAAAAAGTGTATTAGTATAACTGTGTTGGTTATGGAAAACTGGGGAATGGGTAATAAAGGGATTATCTATATTTTTAAACAATAACATTTTTGGTGTTTAATGTCCCTTTAAAAGAAACAAAATTCAGGGTTTCATGTCCCTTTAATTACGTTCTATAGGCAGCTCGCCACTGCCCACTCACCATGGCGAGGGTCACAATTTGTGAACAATTCAGGTTTATTTTATGAACACAATTTAGGAGGTTCTGCTACACTAAAACCTTTTATTAAAGGGGCAATTAACACTAAATACATTTTATGCACCTCCCCATAATTACGGGTGCTGCCATTTTTAAACCTAGGTTTCACTGCAGGTATCTGAAGTAGAGTTGCTGCATATGGGTAAACTGAAGTGAGAACTGGAATGCAGTCAAAGCTAGATTTCAACATGGTGGCAGCCATGCCTTGAATTGAATAACCGCAATACAGTAAACTCGCAGTTAAGCAGAACTCAAGCAACCAGAAAAAAAAATCGAATATGCTGTACATTAAAATTAACACTAACTTTGCTCTGCAACTTCCTTTCTCTATAGGGGGCTCTCAAAGGTGAAACCAAGCCCTTTTAATGCCACCAGACCCTACATAACTGCTCTTGAAAGTTGTGATCACAAGCAGTGTTCTCTCTAAGGCCAGTTTTGTGTGCAGCCCAGCAGTAAAACAGTTAATTAGGTAACCACACCCTGCAATTAGCAAATACTGCACAATGCAGATTGCAAGCTATGGTTCTCTTATTAACTGGTTCACTGCTGGACCACATACAAAACTGGCCTTAGAGGGAACACTGATCACAAGGCAGTCTGAGAATTAGGCATCACGCCGCCACTGGGTGCCCAGGACTGAACGGAGGTGGAATTAATATTAATGAATAATTTGCTTTTATTTACTGTATTAAATATTAATATCAAGTAAATACAGTGTTTATAATAGTATGGGTTATAGAACCTAGTTAGGCCTATTTTTAATAGTAACTCTCAAGCAACCAGAAACTACACTTATCTGGAATCTACCAATCCCCATGGGTGCCGGTTAACTGGGAGTTTACTTGTACTATGTTTATAAAGTAGTGTTTAACATCCCTTTAAGTGGACCATACCCAATAGCTTATTGGGATCTGCTGTATCAGTGGGACTAACCCAACAGCAACATCAAATACCAGTTTGTTGTACTGGAACAAGCATTTCTGAGTATATATAGTGAGCATATGGGAGAGGTTTGGATGGACCTGTAATTTCAGATACACTTTCATTAAAGGGACAGTCTACTCCAGAATTGCTATTGTTTAAAACGATAGATAATCCCATTATTATCCATTCAATTTGCAAAACCAACACTGTTATATTAATGCACTTTTTAGCTTTATGATTGCCTTGTATCTAAGTCTCAGAAGACTGCCACCTTATTTCAGTTCTTTTGAAAGACTTTTATTTTAGCCAATCAATGCTGACTCATATATAACTCCACAGAAGTGCACAGTGTGTTTATCTAATATGGCACCTATGCACTAGAACTGTCTAGCTGGGAAAAACTGTCAAAATGCACTGAGATAAGAGGTGGCCTTCAAGGGCTTAGAAATTAGCATATGAGCCTACCTAGAGTAAGATTTTAAAACAGATTACCAAAAGAACAAAGCAAATTTGATGATAAAAGTAAATATGAAAGTTGTTTAAAATTTCATACCCTATCTGAATCATTAAAGTTTAATTTTGACTATGCCTAGACTGTCCCTTTAATTAATTATTTGTGAAAAATGTCACTTAAGTGCAGGGAAATGGAACAGGCTCTCAATTCAAACCATAAGTTGCTGGTGCACTAAATTTCCAGCTATTTCTGACCTCCATTTTGTTTTTTTCATGATAGGAACAAAAAAGGATGGTCATTTCTATTGACATTCGATTATCCTGTTGTATATATTTAAAGTAAAATTGAAGTGAACTATTTCCCCGGTTTTATCCAAAAGAGAACATTTCAAATTATAATTCTGTTTTCTTTTTTATTTATTTTTTATTTTAATTTAATAAGGGGGAAAAAGTCTGAAGTCTCCTTATTGGTGTAAACAGGTTACTCTGTAGTCTCCTTTTCTTAAAGGGGCACTAAAGACAAGATTGAACTTTCTTGATCCAAATAGACCACTGGTTTTCAAACCTATCCTCAGACCTCTCTAACAGACCACATTTTGAGGATATCTGAACTGGAGCACAGGTGAAATAATCAGCTGATTAGTAACCATGGTTATTTTACCTGCTCTTATCTAAGGTAATCCTCAAAACCTGGCCTGTTGGGGAGCTAGAGCATGCAATTTTAATAGACTTTCTAATTTACTTCTATTATCAAAATGTGCAAAGTATTTTTATATGCACACTGTTTGATGCACCAGCTAATACTGAACATGTACAAGAGTTCACAGTGTATAAGAGTCTGTGATTGGCTTATGGCTGTCACATGATACAGGTGGGTCAGCAAATTGAAGTCAATTTTGAAATTTGTCTTTTTATTATGGACTTGTTGATTATGCAATTCTATTGTATTTAAAGGGACACTAAACCCAAATGAGTTATTTTATGATTTAGAAAGAACAGGCAATCTTAAACAACTTTCCTATTTACTTCTATTTAATTTGCTTAAATTTCTTGTTTTCCTTTGTTGAAAATCATATCTAAATAGGCTCAGTAGCTGCTGATTGGTGGCTGCACATAGATGCATTGTGTGATTGGCTCACCCATGTGCATTATTAGAAGTAAATTGGAGTGTAGTTTTAAATTGTATTTTCTATCTGAATCATGGAAGAAAAATGTTGGTTTTCATGTCCCTTTAAGAGGACCAAGTAGTTTCTAATTCCATTTCAAAGGCTGCATTTTCAACCCCTGAATCCCAAAGCCCTTTGCTCCTATCTAGAAGAAGAAAAACATGAGTGGAACACATTTAGCAACTGTTAGATGCAATATCAGTTCCAACAATTGATTAACCCCTTCACTACAGGGAATTTCAGAGAAAACCTTGCCCAAAGTACCAGACAATTTTTAGAATTTTTGCTATCACTCTGATTAAACAGAACTAGAGCTTTTTTTTTTATTTACCTATGAAAACTATAATATATTTTAAAGTAGACAACCCATTGTATTGCTCTAGGCCCATTTTAGTATATCTGATGCCACTATTTAATCACCAGATACGATCATATAAAAAAAAATTTGTTAACTTTTTCGCAAACTGAAATTATTTACACACAACTACTGCATTTATATGACAAACAGTTATAAAAGCTTCTCTGGGATCTCCTTTGTTCAGAAATAGCAGACATGTATGGCTTTGCCATTGCTTTTTGGCAATTAGAATGCTGCTAATTGCAGCTGCGCACCTTACGTAAGATTCTTGGCAGTGAAAGGGTTAATTATTTAGCTTGTAAGGTTCATTTTTGATGCAGAGTAGAGTTTACCCTCCCACACAGCTCTCTTCCCTCCCTCACTCCCCACTGGTCACCACCATCTTAGGTAGTGGCAGAAGGTCTGGCAGTAAATTGTGTGTTTTTTTTTTTTAATTATTATTATTTTTGTCCTCACAGTGTAGTGATCACTCCTCAACCCTCCCACCACTCTGAACCCTCCCCACCCAACAGCTCTTTAACCCTTCCCCCTCTTACTACAGGTGACCAAGTACTGGCAGAAAGCTAATTTTTTTTTAATTAGTATTAATAAAAAAACAAATAAAAAAAAATCTGTAGTGTAGTTTCCCATCCCACCCTCCCTCCCTTAAAACATATATTTTTCTGTAGCATAGGGCCCCTCCCGCCTCTCTGCTGCCCACCCACCTCCCACACTTCCTGCCGGCACAAGAAGCTGATCGTTAGAGACGGTGACATACACAGTGTCATCATCTGTAACAATCAGGCATCTGTCTTCATATGCAGGCAGATGTCTGGAGCTCAGGAACTCCAGCTCACCATCGTGTTTTGCTATTTTAAAGTGAAGGTCCATTTTGATGAATTAATGTCCGTTTTTTAATAAACCGATTAAAAATGTAATAAATCAAAATTGACATTTCACTGTTTTCTTCAAAAACTTACCTATTAATCCTGAATGCAGCTCCTGTGATTCCCCCGGCAGTCGAAAGCCTCTGCAGACGTCAGAAATGACAAATCAGGCTTCCTCCAATCACAGCTTCTCCCCCGGGGGAATCTTGGCCTGATGCAACACTGTTATTGGAGGAAGCCAGATTCGTCATTTTGGACCCGCGAAGATGGCTTGTGACGGGCGGAGGAAGTGCTGGAGCGGCTGCCAGGATTAAAAGGTAAGTTTTGGAAGAAAACAGTGAAATTTCAGTTTTGATGAATTAAAGTGCCCTTGTTTTTAATAGGATTATTAAAAACCGGGTACTAATTCATCAAAATGGACCTTCACTTTAAGGCTCCATAGATTGTCATGTTCTTATTTTTTCTTAAACTGTTTCAAAGTTACAGCTGAGACTGCTGGAGCTTCCTATAGCTCACACGTATATATACTTAATGCGGTACGATGAGCAAAGTACTTAATGACGTGTATAAGAGGTAAGGGGTAAAGACTAAATCAGGAATGCTTGTGAATAGAGTAGCAAGTGTTCTGTGGGTGCAGTCAGCACAGCTGGGGACAATGCAGAAGGTATCCATAAGCTGGGCAGATGGTGGTATACTAGGAAGTTAGGGGTATGGCTAGGTGGGAAGGAACAGCAGCAGGGAAGGACGGTTTTGCGTCCCCCCCTCTCAGAAGCAAGGGGGTGCAACTAGAATGATTGAGGAGGTTTTGCACTCCCAAACATCCACCTTGAACCATTACTAGCTAGATGTGGCATTCTCAAGAAATTGATCCATTCCCAGCCACATGCTGAAGTCCTCCTCACTGTAGTAAATACAGGTATAATCTTTTTGTCTGCTCCCATATTTAGGCATTCAGAATATAAGGGCATTTTTAAATATTTTTGCATATCTAAGATATGTCCTCTGCAGAGGAAGGGTAGATTGAGAATATAAAAATTGAGTATGTGAAAAAGGTGCAAACTAAACAAAATATCATGGTTGCACAATGATACTGGTGGTGGACCTTTTCTTTGGCTTCCTCCTTAAACGTTGTCTTTGCTGCGAATAAAAAAAAACCTTGACATGTAAAGAAAGGACGGCTTTGTAAATCCAGTATAAATAAACAGGGGTGAGTAATACTCCAGCACCCCCTAGAATTGCCACTGGTCAGTCATAACTTCTTAGTCAGCTGTAGTTCCTTCCTCATAGAGGTGGATTTTCCGTTCAAACGCAGAATCACCCTCATCTAGAATTTGATCTCCCATATTTTGTTGGAGGCTGCAAAATGTAATTTTGGCCTTTAGTTGAGCAGAACTTGAGAGTCTATGGCCTCGATTTAATAAAAACCCATTAGCTAAACTAATATCTTATTGGGGGGAAAAAAATGTGGCGTGACATTGCAACTCTAAATTTGCTGAATTCACAAAGATTTATGCCCACCCCTCATCTAAGCGGTGAGTTATGAGTCATTCTCATAATTATTCACCTCTTGATACGTACCACAAGTTCAACTGTGAAAGGTAGCGTTATAAAAAGAAAGAGCTTCAAAACATTAAAAAAAAAACTAAATTTATGCTTGAGCACCACAGCAGAGCTGTATATATAGCCCCTCCCCTTCCCCTCCACCCTCAGTCATTCGGCCAAAGGGAAGAGCTACAAACTGGTAGTGCCTGTCTAGGAAGGCAAACCTGAGAAACCGATAATGATCTTTGTGTATCGGAATGTGCAGATAAGCATCCTTTAAATCCACTGTAGTCATGTATTGACCCTCCTGGATCATAGGTAGGATGGTACGAATAGTTTCCATCTTGAATGATGGAACTCTGAGGAATTTGTTTAAGATCTTTAGATCCAAAATTGGTCTGAAGGTTCCCTCTTTTTTTGGGAACCACAAACAGATTTGAGTAAAATCCCTGTCCCTGTTCCTCCTTTGGGACTGGATGGATCACTCCCATAACTAGGAGGTCTTGTACACAGTGTAAGAATGCCTCTCTTTTTATCTGGTTTGCAGATAATTGTGAAAGGTGAAATCTCCATTTTGGGGGGGAAGCCTTGAAGTCCAGAAGATATCCCTGGGATATAATTTCCAACGCCCAGGGATCCTGGACATCTCTTGCCCACGCCTGGGCGAAGAGCGAAAGTCTGCCCCCTACTAGATCCGTTACCGGATAGGGGGCCGTTCCTTCATGCTGTCTTAGAGGCAGCAGCAGGTTTTTTGGCCTGCTTACCCTTGTTCCAGGTCTGGTTAGGTCTCCAGACCGTCTTGGACTGAGCAAAAGTTCCCTCTTGTTTTGCATTAGAGGAAGTTGATGCCGCACTTGCCTTGAAGTTTCGAAAGGCACGAAAATTAGACTGTTTGCCCCTTGTTTCGGACCTATCCTGAGGAAGGGCATGACCTTTTCCTCCAGTGATATCAGCAATAATCTCCTTCAAACCCGGCCCGAATAGGGTCTGCCCCTTGAAGGGAATGTTAAGCAGTTTCGATTTTGAAGTAACGTCAGCTGACCATGATTTAATCCATAGCGCTCTGCGCGCCTGGATAGCAAAACCAGAATTCTTAGCCGTTAGTTTAGTCAAATGAACAATGGCATCAGAAACAAAAGAATTGGCTAGCTTAAGTGCTCTAAGCTTGTCAAGTATTTCATCCAATGGAGTCGCTACCTGTAAAGCCTCTTCCAGAGACTCAAACCAGAACGCCGCAGCAGCAGTGACAGGCGCAATGCATGCAAGGGGCTGTAGGATAAAACCTTGTTGAATAAACATTTTCTTAAGGTAACCTTCTAACTTTTTATCCATTGGATCTAAGAAAGCACAACTGTCCTCGACAGGGATACTGTTACTCCCTGAGTAACACGCGGAGGTATTCAAGCTTAAATTTAAATGTAGAAATATCAGAATCAGGTTGCATCATCTTCCCTGAGTCAGAAATATCACCCACAGAAAGAAGCTCTCCTTCTTCAGCTTCTGCATATTGTGAGGCAGTATCAGACATAGTTCTTAAAGCGTCAGTATGCTCTGTATTTTGTCTAACTCCAGAGCTATCTCGCTTTCCTCTAAATACAGGTAGTCTGGCTAATACCGCTGACAGTTTATTATCCATGACTGCCGCCATGTCTTGTAAAGTAAACGCTATGGGCGCCCTGGATGTACTTGGCGCCATTTGAGCGTGAGTCCCTTGAGCGGGAGTCAAAGGATCTGACACGTGGGGAGAGTTAGTCAGCATAACTTCCCCCTCGTCAGATTCCTCTGGTGATAAATTTTTCAAAGACAGAATATGATCTTTATTGCTTAAAGTGAAATCAGTACATTTGGTACACATTCTAAGAGGGGGTTCCACCATGGCTTTTAAACATAATGAACAAGGAGTTTCCTCTATGTCAGACATGTTTATACAGACTAGCAATGAGACTAGCAAGCTTGGAAAACACTTTAAATCAAGTTAACAAGCAAATATAAAAAACGGTACTGTGCCTTTAAGAGAAACAAATTTTGTCAGAATTTGAAAAACAGTGAAAAAAGGCAGTAAATCAAACAAATTTTTTACAGTGTGTATAATAAGCTAACAGAGCATTGCACCCACTTGCAAATGGATGATTAACCCCCTAGATAAAAAAACGGATCAAAAAAACGATATAGACGTTTTTTAACAGTCACACCAAACTGCCACAGCCTTGCTGTGGGCCTACCTTCCCCAACAACGATTTTGGAAGCCTAAAAGCCCTTTAGAGATGTCCTGTAGCATTCAGGGAACTCCTGGATATCTCAGTCTGTAATAGTTAATGAGCAAAAAAGCGCTAAACTAGGCCCCTCCCACTCATAGTAACACAGTAGAAAGCCTCAGGGAACTGTTTCTAGGCAAATTTAAGCCAGCCATGTGGAAAAAAACTAGGCCCCAATAAAGTTTTATCACCAAAGTATATATAAAAACGTTTAAACATGCCAGCAAACGTTTTATATTGTAAATATAAAAGAGTATTACCTCAGAAAGTAAGCATGATACCAGTCTCTATTAAATCACTGTATTCAGGCTTACCTTACATAAATTTGGTATCAGCAGCATTTTCTAGCCTTCACATATTCTAGAAAAATATTAACTGCACATACCTCATAGGAGGATAACCTGCACGCCATTCCCCCGCTGAAGTTATCTCTCTCTTCAGACATGTGTGAGAACAGCAATGGATCTTAGTTACAACCTGCTAAGATCATAGAAATCCCAGGCAGATTCTTCTTTTTTCCTGCCTGGAACAAAATAGCACAACTCCGGTACTATTTAAAAATAATAAACTCTTGATTGAAGCAAAATAACAGCTACATTTCACCACTTATCTCTTACTACCTCCATGCTTTTTGAGAGTTGCAAGAGAATGACTGGGAATGGTAGTGAGGGGAGGAGCTATATAGACAGCTCTGCTGTGGGTGTCCTCTTGCAACTTCCTGTTGGGAATGAGAATGTCCCACAAGTAATGGATGATCCGTGGACTGGATACACCTTACAAGAGAAATAAGGCTTTAGAAGTACTTATATTAACATGTAGTCAAAACTACAGGGTACTTTGAATCAAGTTTCCAACCCTTCAGACCAGCTACACAGTCCAGGAGCCAGCGAGTTACTGTTTGCTGCTGCTAAGCCTGAGGAAATTGCGCCAAAACAGGCTCCGCCCCTTAAGGTCAAAAGTCAGAGTAGGCCCAAACACCACCACATGGAAATGCAGTTTTGCACTAAATTAAAAATACACACACAATATAACCCTCAAGCATAAAACCAATAAGTTTTAAGTGCCAAAAATAAAAAACATAAAACATTGTTTTTTATATTGTCTCCCATGTCACATAATGCCCAAATATCAACTAATGATAAATATAAAAACATAATTTATGTAAGAACTTACCTGATAAATTCATTTCTTTCATATTGGCAAGAGTCCATGAGCTAGTGACAAATGGGATATACAATCCTACCAGGAGGGGCAAAGTTTCCCAAACCTCAAAATGCCTATAAATACACCCCCCACCACACCCACAATTCAGTTTAATGAATAGCCAAGCAGTGGGGTGATAAAGAAAGGAGTAGAAAGCATCAACAAAGGAAATTTGGAAATAATTGTGCTTTATACAAAAAATCATAACCACCACAAAAAGGGTGGGCCTCATGGACTCTTGCCAATATGAAAGAAATTAATTTATCAGGTAAGTTCTTACATAAATTATGTTTTCTTTCATGTAATTGGCAAGAGTCCATGAGCTAGTGACATATGGGATATCAATACCCAAGATGTGGATCTCCACTCAAGAGTCACTAGAGAGGGAGGGAATAAAATAAAAACAGCCATATACCGCTGAAAAAATTAGTCCACACCCAAAAAAATAAGTTTATTTTCATTTGAAAGAAAAAACTTAAATCAAAAGCAGAAGAATCAAACTGAAACAGCTGCCTGAAGAACTTTTCTACCAAAAACTGCTTCCGAAGAAGCAAATACATCAAAATGGTAGAATTTAGTAAATGTATGCAAAGAGGACCAAGTTGCTGCTTTGCAAATCTGATCAACTGAAGCTTCATTCTTAAAAGCCCATGAAGTGGAGACTGATCTAGTAGAATGAGCCATGATTCTCTGAGGCGGGGCTTGACCCGACTCCAAATAAGCTTGATGAATCAAAAGCTTTAACCAAGAGGCCAAGGAAATAGCAGAGGCCTTCTGACCTTTCCTAGGACCAGAAAATATAACAAATAGACTAGAAGTCTTCCTGAAATCTTTAGTAGCTTCAACATAATATTTCAAAGCTCTCACCACATCCAAAGAATGTAAGGATCTTTCCAAAGGATTCTTAGGATTAGGACACAAGGAAGGGACAACAATTTCTCTACTAATGTTGTTCACAACCTTAGGTAAAAATTCAAATGAAGTCTGCAAAACCGCCTTATCCTCATGAAAAATCAGAAAAGGAGATTCACAAGAAAGAGCAGATAGCTCAGAAACTCTTCTAGCAGAAGAGATGGCCAAAAGGAACAACACTTTCCAAGAAAGTAGTTTAATGCCCAAAGAATGCATAGGCTCAAATGGAGGAGCCTGTAAAGCCTTCAGAACCAAATTAAGACTCCAAGGAGAAGAAATTGATTTAATGACAGGCTTAATACGAACTAAAGCCTGTACAAAACAGTGTATATCAGGAAGTATAGCAATCTTTCTGTGAAATAAAACAGAAAGAGCGGAGATTTGTCCTTTCAAGGAACTTGCAGACAAACCCTTATCCAAACCATCCTGAAGAAACTGTAAAATTCTAGGAATTCTAAAAGAATGCCAAGAAAATTTATGAGAAGAACACCATGAAATGTAAGTATTCCAAACTCTATAATTAATCTTTCTAGAGACAGATTTACGAGCTTGTAACATAGTATTAATCACTGAGTCAGCGAAACCTCTATGACTTAGAACTAAGCGTTCAATTTCCATACCTTCAATTTTAATGATTTGAGATCCTGATGGAAAAACGGACCTTGATATAGTAGGTCTGGCCGTAACGGAAGTGGCCAAGGTGGGCAACTGGACATCCGAACCAGATCCGCATACCAAAACCTGTGTGGCCATGCTGGCGCCACCAGCAACACAAATGATTGTTCCATGATGATTTTGGAAATCACTCTTGGAAGGAGAACTAGAGGTGGGAAGATTTAAGCAGGATGATAACACCAAGGAAGTGTCAGCGCATCCACTGCTTCCGCCTGAACATCCCTGTACCTGGACAGGTATCTGGGAAGTTTCTTGTTTAGATGAGAGGCCATGAGATCTATCTCTGGAAGACCCCACATCTGAACAATCTGAGAAAACACATCTGGATGGAGAGACCATTCCCCTCCCCTGGATGTAAAGTCTGGCGGCTGAGATAATCTGCTTCCCAATTGTCTACACCTGGGATATGCACCGCAGAGATTAGACAGGAGCTGGATTCCGCCCAAACAAGTATTCAAGATACTTCTTTCATAGCTTGGGGACTGTGAGTCCCACCCTGATGATTGACATATGCCACTGTTGTGATATTGTCTGTCTGAAAACAAATGAATGGTTCTCACTTTAACAAAGGCCAAAACTGAGTTCTAAAATATTTATTGGTAATCTCGCCTCTTGAGATTTCCAAACCCCTTGTGCTGTCAGAGATCCCCAAACAGCTCCCCAACCTGAGAGACTCGCATCTGTTGTGATCACAGTGCTGGTTGGCCGAACAAAAGAAGCCCCTTGAACTAAACAATGGTGATCTATCCACCATGTCAGAGAGTGTCGTACATTGGGATTTAAGGATATTAATTGTGATATCTTTGTATAATCCCTGCACCATTGATTCAGCATACAAAGCTGAAGAGGTCTCATGTGAAAACGAGCAAAGGGGATCGCGTCCGATGCTGCAGTCATGAGACCTAAAACTTCCATGCACATAGCCACTGAAGGGAATGACTGAGACTGAAGGTGCCGGCAGGCTGCAACCAATTTTAAACGTCTCTTGTCTGTTAGAGACAGAGTCATGGACACTGAATCTATCTGGAAGCCTAAAAAGGTGACCCTTGTCTGAGGAATCAAGAAACTCTTTGGTAATTGATCCTCCAACCATGTTTCCGAAGAAACAACACTAGTTGATTCGTGTGAGATTCTGCAGAACGTAAAGACTGAGCTAGTACCAAGATATCGTCCAAATAAGGAAACACCGCAATACCCTGTTCTCTGATTACAGAGAGTAGGGCACCCAGAACCTTTGAAAAGATTCTTGGAGCTGTTGCTAGGCCAAATGGAAGAGCAACAAATTGGTAATGCTTGTCTAGAAAAGAGAATCTCAGAAACTGATAATGTTCTGGATGAATCGGAATATGAAGGTATGCATCCTGCAAGTCTATTGTGGACATATAATGTCCTTGCTGAACAAAGGCAGAATAGTCCTTATAGTCCCCATCTTGAAAGTTGGTACTCTTACATAACGATTCAAAATTTTCAGATCCAGAACTGGTCTGAATAAATTTTCCTCTTTGGGACAATGAATAGATTTGAATAAAACCCCAAACCTTGTTCCAGAAGAGGCACTGGCATGATTACCCCTGAAGACTCCAGGTCTGAAACACACTTCAGGAAAGCCTGAGCTTTTACTGGATTTACTGGGATACGTGAGAGAAAAAATCTTCTCACAGGAGGTCTTACTCTGAATCCTATTAGATACCCTTGAGAGACAATGCTCTGAATCCATTGATTTTGAACAGATTTTATCCAAATATCCTTGAAAAACCTTAATCTGCCCCCTACCAGCTGAGCTGGAATGAGGGCCGCACCTTCATGCGGACTTAGGGGCTGACTTTGGTTTCCTAAAAGGCTTGGATTTATTCCAATTTGAGGAAGGTTTCCAATTGGAGGCAGATTCCTTGAGGGAAGGATTGAGGTTTTTGTTCCTTATTCTGACGAAAGGAACGAAAACGTTTAGAAGCCTTAGATTTACCCTTAGGTTTTTTATCCTGAGGCAGAAAAACTCCCTTTCCCCCAGTAACAGTTGAAATAATAGAATCCAACTGGGAACCAAATAAATTATTACCTTGGAAAGAAAGAGATAGTAATCTAGATTTAGATATCATATCAGCATTCCAGGATTTAAGCCACAAAGCTCTTCTAGCTAAAATAGCTAAAGACATGGATCTAACATCAATTTTGATAATATCAAAAATAGCATCACAAATAAAATGATTAGCATATTGCAGTAAGCGAATAATGCTAGATAAGTCAGAATCCAATTCCTGTTGCGCTAAATTCTCCAACCAGAAAGTTGATGCAGCCGCAACATCAGCCAAAGAAATTGCAGGTCTGAGAAGATAACGTGAATATAAATAGGCCTTCCTTAGATAAGATTCAAGCTTCCTATCTAAAGGATCCTTAAAGGAAGTACTATCTTCCATAGGAATAGTGGTACGTTTAGCAAGAGTAGAAATAGCCCCATCAACTTTGGGGATCTTTTCCCAAAACTCTATAGATTTTGCTGGTAAAGGATACAATTTTTTAAACCTTGAAGAAGGAATAACAGAAGTACCTGGCTTATTCCATTCCTTAGAAATCATATCAGAAATAGCCTCAGGAATAGGAAAAACCCCTGGAGAAACCACAGGAGGTTTAAAAACAGCATTTAAACGTTTATTAGACTGAACGTCAAGAGGACTGGTTACCTCAATATCCAAAGTAATTAACACTTCTTTTAATAAAGAACGCTTATACTCTATTTTAAATAAATAAGTAGATTTGTCAGTGTCAATGTCTGAGGAAGGATCTTCTGAATCAGATAGATCCTCATCAGAAGAGGATAAATTATTATGTTGTTGGTCATTTGAAATTTCATCAACTAAATGAGAAGTTTTAAAAGACCTTTTACGTTTATTTGAAGGTGGAAATGCAGACAAAGCCTTCAGAATAGAATCAGAAACAAATTCTTTAAAATTTACAGGTATATCATGCACATTAGAAGTTGAAGGAACTGCAACTGGCAATGTACTATTACTAATGGATACACTATCTGCATGTAAAAGTTTATCATGACAACTATTACAAATGACATTCGGCGAGATAATTTCTACAATTTTACAACAAATGCACTTAGCTTTGGTTGAACCGATGTCAGGCAGCAATGTTCCAGTAGAAACTTCTGAGGCAGGATCAGGTTGAGACATCTTGCAAAATGTAAGATAAAAAACAACATATAAAGCAAAATTATCTATTTCCTTATATGACAGTTTCAGGAATGGGAAAAAATGCAAATAGCATAGCCCTCTGATAAAAAAAAAAGCAAGAGGCAAACATCAATGGGGTATTGAAATAATAAAAAAGTTTGGCGCCAAGTATGACGCACAACGTAACTAATCTTTTTTGGAGCCAAAAAAATAACCGGAAATGACACACTCGCGTCACTAATGACGCAACAGTGTGAAAGGTCTCGGCGTCAAGTATGACGCCGGAAGTGACGAACTTGCGTCAGACGTACTTTTTCATGCCAAAAAAATGTTCGCGCCAAGAATGACGCAATAAAGTTTAGCATTTGTCGCACCCGCGGGCCTAATACCGCCCGCAATTTGTAAGAAGTAGTCAATTGAAAAAAAGACTAAACCCCAGGTAAGAAATAAATTTCATATTTAAAAGATGTTTATATTCCCCAAATATGAAACTAACAGTCTGCAGAAGTTAATACATGAACCTGACTCATGGCAAAAACATACTTACCAAAAGACACCCATCCACATATAGCAGATAGCCAAACCAGTACTAAAACAGTTATCAATAGAGGTAATGGTAAATTGAGAGTATATCGTCGATCTGAAAAGGGAGGTAGGAGATGAATCTCTACGACCGATAACAGAGAACCTATGAAATAGACCCCCGTTAGGGAAATCATCGTATTCAATAAGTGATACTCCCTTCACGTCCCTTTGACATTCGCTGTACTCTGAGAGGAATCGGGCTTCAACAATGCTGAGAAGCGCATATCAACGTAGAAATCTTAGCACAAACTTACTTCTCCACCTCCATAGGAGGCAAAGCTTGTAAAACGGAATTGTGGGTGTGGTGGGGGGTGTATTTATAGGCATTTTGAGGTTTGGGAAACTTTGCCCCTCCTGGTAGGATTGTATATCCCATATGTCACTAGCTCATGGACTCTTGCCATTTACATGAAAGAAATAGGGACTCCAATAACACCCCTCTTATTAAAATAGGTTTTACTGCTTACCCCATTCCCATACAGGGAAATAATGCCAGCCAGTTCTGATACACCAAGTCTCCTCAGAAAAAAAGGCTGCACATACCTTAATGCTGCTTGTAGCATGAAACCGGTCTCCACACTGAAGATGTCTCATGGTTACCTTCAGAAGTCTTGTGGGAACCAGCGTGGATCTTAGTTACAAATGCTAAGATCATCAAACCTCAGGGCAGAAATCATCTTCCATATCCCCCTGAGGAAAATAGTACGCAACGGTACCATTTAAAATAAAAAACTTCTTGATTGAAGAAACTAAAACTAACAACTCACTTTACCATGTCTTCCTAGTATAACACAGCCAAAGAGAATGACTGAGGGTGGAGGGGAAGGGGAGGGGCTATATATACAGCTCTGCTGTGGTGCTCTTTGCCACTTCCTGTTAGCAGGAGGTTAATATCCCACAAGAAAGGATGAAATCCGTGGACTCGTCATATCTTTGTAAAAGAAAGAAGAAAATGAAATTAAAAAAACCTCTTTAAAGCAGTGCACGCCAGCCTAAGCACAAAAATATTAAAACATATTTACCCATAGACACTCGTCCATTTAGTAGCAGACAGCCAAACCAGTACTGGAACATATTAGCAGAGGTATTGAGGTAGTAGTATAACGCCTATCTGTAAAGATAAAGACGAGTCCCTGCAACCGAATTTACAGTGAGCCCAATGATTTCCCGTGAGCGAAAACATAGTCATGAAACAGTACACCCTTCATGTCCCTCTGACAAACACTGTACTCTGAAGCGCCTTTCACTGAGGAAATCAAGCATATCATCATGCTTTAACCATCTCCAAAAGAGGCAAAGTTTTAAACTGAGATATGTGTGAGGTGGGAGGGGTATTTATAAGCTTATTAGGTTTGGGAAACTTTTCCTCCTCCTGTTAGGAACGTATATCCCATACGTAAAAGCTCGTAGACTCTTGCCACCTATATTAAAGAAATAAAACGAAATCCGTTTAAAAAAAATAAATGAAAACTAAGAAAGAGACCACCTCTTCAGCCTTGAAATAGCAAAACACGACGGTGAGATACTTAAAGGGACAGTCTACACCAGTATTTTTATTTTTTTTAAAAGAAAATTTATGCTTACTTGATAAATTTATTTCCAGATATGGTGAGTCCACGGCTTCATCAATTACTGTTGGGGAGTACCACTCCTGACCAGCAGGAGGAGGCAAAGAGCACCACAGTTAAACTGCTAAGTATCATTCCCTTACCCACAACCCCCAGTCATTCGACCGAAGGGAAATGGAGAAAAAAGGAGTAACACAAGGTGTAGAGGTGCCTGAGGTTTAGACCAAATTAACGGTCTAGAAATAAAGTGTGGGGCCGTGGACTCACCATATCCGGAAATAAATTTATCAGGCAAGCATACATTTTCTTTTCTTTCCGAAGATATGGTGATTCCACGGCTTCATCAATTATTGTTGGGAACCAATACCCAAGCTAGAGGACACAGATGATTAGGGAGGGACAAGACAGGTAGACCTAAACAAAAGGTACCACCGCTTGAAAAACCTTTCTCCCAAAAGACGCCTCGTCCGAGGCAAAAGCAACAACTTTGTAAAATGTGGAAAGAGTATGCAAGGAGAACCAAGTTGCAGCCTTGCAAATCTGTTCCACAGAAACTTCATTCTTGAAAGCCCAAGAAGATGAGACAACCCTCGTGTAATGAGTCATAACTCTCTCAGGAGACTGCAACCCTGCAGTCTGAAAAGCAAACTAAACTTCTCAACCAGAGAAAGAGAAGTAACAGTAACTTTCTGTTACAGAGAAAACAAACAAAAACAGAAGAAAAAAAACAAATTATGCTTACCTGATAATTTCATTTCCATCTGTATGAGGAGAGTCCACAGCTTCATTCCTTACTTGTGTGAATAAAGAACCTGGCCACCAGGAGGAGGCAAAGACACCCCAGCCAAAGGCTTAAATACCTCCCCCCACTCCCCTCATCCCCCAGTCATTCTGCCGAGGGAACAAGGAACAGTAGGAAGAATATCAGGGTATAAATGGTGCCAGAAGAACAAAAATTTTGGGCCGCCCAACGGAGAAAACGTGCGGGGGCCAGGGACTCTCCTCATACAGATGGAAATAAAATTATTAGGTAAGCATAATTTATGTTTTCCATCTTAATATGAGGAGAGTCCACGGCTTAATTCCTTATTTGTGGGAAACATATACCCAAGATCTAGAGGACACTGAATGAAAACGGGAGGGTAAAAGGAGAGGCAGACCCTATTCTGAGGGCACCACAACCTGCAAAACCTTTCTCCCAAAAGTTGCTTCAGCCGAAGCAAAACACGTCAAATTTGTAAAACTTTGAAAAAGTATGTAAGGAGGACCAGGTAGCCACCCTACAAATCTCCATAGAGGCCTCATTTTTGAAGGCCCAAGAAGAAGCCACAGTTCTAGTTGAATGAGTCGTAATCCTCTGAGAAGGCTTATGTCCCACTGTTTCATATGCTAAGCGGCTAATACTCCTCAACCAAAAATATAGGGAAGAGGCAGAAGCCTTCTGCCCTCTGCGCTTCCCAGAATAGACGACAAACAATGCAGAAGTCATTCTAAAATCCTTCGTAGCCGGAAGATAGAATTTCAAAGCTCGAACCACATCCAAATGATGAAGTAATCGTTCCTTTGAAGGAGGAGTATTAGCACACAAGGAAGGAGCCACGATCTTCTGATTGATGTTGCGATCAGACACAACCTTAGGGAGGAAACCCAACCCAGTGCGAAGAACAGCCTTATCAGCATGAAAAACTAGGTAAGGAGGCTCACATTGCAAGGCCGCCATCTCAGAGACTCTGCGTGCCAAGGCAATAACCAGTAGAAAAAGAACCTTCCAAGACAGTAACATAATGTCAACCGAATGCATGGGCTCAAACGGAGCCCTCTGCAAAACCTTAAGAACCAAATTTAAATTTCAAGGAGGAGCGGAATGTCTAAAGACAGGCCTGTTTCTGGACAGAGCCTGAACAAAAGACTGAATATCAGGAAGCTCAGCGAGCCTCTTGTGTAATATAACACAGATAGCGCCAAAATCTGTCCTTTTAAAGAACTAGCGGCAAGTCCCTTCTCCAAACCGTCCTGGAGAAAGGAAAGAATCCTGGATACCTTGACCTTATGCCAGGGGAATCCACGTTCTTCACACCAGAATAAGTAGGTCCTCCACACCTTATGATAGATGCGACGGGTGACCGGCTTTCTAGTTTGAATGAGAGTGTCAATCACTTTCTCAGAAAAACCTCTCTTGGCTAGGACTAGGCGTTCAATCCCCACGCAGTCAGCCTCAGAGAATCCAAATTGATGAACAAAGGGACCCTGTTCCAGCAGATCCCTGCGACAAGGTAACCTCCATGGAGGAAATGACGACATCCCCACCAGGTTCGCAAACCACATCCTTCGAGGCCACAATGGAGCAATTAGAATAGTTGAAGCTTGCTTCTGCTTGATGCGGGCCACTACGAGAGGTAGAAGTGGTAACGGTGGAAAAATGTAAACTAGGTTGAACCCCCAGGGCACTGCTAAGGCATCTATCAGTTCTGCCTGAGGATCCCTGGAACTCGACCCGTATCTGGGTTGAGTCTGGACGCCATGAGATCTATTTCCAGCGTCCCCCATCTGTTGCAAATCTCCGCAAACACCTCGGGATGGAGAGACTATTCTCCCGAATGAAACTATTGTCTGCTGAGAAAATGCGCTTCCCAGTTGTCCACACCCGGAATGTGGATCGCTGACAGCGAGCAGCTGCGGGCCTCCGCCCATTCCAGGATCCGAGATACTTCCCTCATGGCTAGGGAGCTTCTTGTCCCCCCCCGATAGTTGATATAAACCACCGAGGTAATGTTGTCTGATTGAAATATGATAAACTGGGACGAACCCAGAAGAGGCCAAGCCTTCAGAGTGTTGAAGATCGCTCGAAGTTCTAAAATGTTGATCGGGAGAAGAGAGTCCTCTCGAGTCCAATGGCCCTGTGCCTTCCTGGCACCCAAAACAGCTCCCCATCCCGATAGACTTGCGTCCTGATAGGATGGTCTCAAGAAGGATGTCCCCTGGGACAGGTGATCTGGACAGAGCCACCAAGAGAGCTTTTCTCTTGATCTTGATCGGTTGTCCAGAGAAATCTGTTGGGATAGATCCGAGTGATCGCCATTCCATTGCCTCAGCATGCACAACTGACGAGGTCTGAGATGGAACCTGGCGAATGGAATGACATCTATGCTGGACACCATGAGGCCAATTACCTCCATACACCTGGCCACAGATGGTCTTAAGGAGGTCTGGAGGGCAAGACAGTTTGATGCAATGTTACAAAGTCTCTGGTCTGTAAGGAATATCTTCATGGATATGGAATCTATTATCATGCCCAGGAATTCCACTCTGGTACTGAGAACCATATAACTCTTTCCTAAGTTTATCTTCCATCCATGAGATTGAAGAAGCAGTAGAGCTCTTGAATGGTCTTCTGCCAGCCGGCAGGATGGAGCTTGGACCAGGATGTCGTCCAAGTATGGAACTACTGCAATACCCCTGAATCTTGCCACTGCGAGCAGAGCTCCTAGAACCTTCATAAAGACTCTTGGGACAGTAGCCAGACCATATGGGAGAGCCACAAACTGGAAATGTTGGTCCAGAAAGGCAAATCTTAAGAACTTGAAGTGATCCTTGTGTATTGGCACATGTAGGTAAGCATCCTTCAAGTCTATCGTAGTCATGAACTGTCCCTCTTGAACTAAGGGCAGAATTGACCTTATTGTCTCCATCTTGAACGATGGCACAGACAGAAACTTGTTTAAGCACTTTAGGTCTAGAATCGGGCGAAACGTACCCTCCTTCTTTGGGACCACAAAAAGGTTTGAGTAGTATCCCAGACCTATCTCTGCTGGAGGTACTAGCACAATCACTCCTAGGGAGGAGAGATCCCTCACGCACCCTAAAAAGGCATCACATTTTTCTGGTCTTGAAGACAGGTTTGATAAGAGGAATCTGCTCCTGGGTGGATGAGATTTGAAACCTATCCTGTAACCCTGAGCAAAGACCTCTAAAACCCAAGGGTCTTGCACGTCTCACAGCCAAGCCTCCACAAAGAGAGATAGTCTGCCCCCAACACGATCCAATGATGGATTGGGGGCCGATTTAGTCTCGGCGGGCTTCTTGTTCTGCTTGGAATTATTCCAAGATTGAGATGGTTTCCAAGTTCCCTTGGACTGATCTTGCTTCGCAGAGGGCTGCTGGCGTTGGGATTTATCTGAACGAAAGAGACGAAAATTAGGACAATGTCCTTAGGTTTGTTCTTCTTATCCTGCGGTAAGAAGGCACCCTTGCCCCCAGTGACCGTGGATATGGGGCATCATGTCCTGGACAGAAAAGAACCTTTCCCTTAAATGGAAGGGTAAGCAATCTAGATTTTGAAGTCATGTCAGCGGGCCACGACTTCAGCTACAGAGCCCTACGGGCCAGAACAGAAAAGCATGATGTCTTTTTTTATTCAAGCGAATAATCTGCATGTTTGCATCGCAAATAAACAAAATTAGCTACCCTCAAGGCCTAAATTCTTTCCTGGATCTCATTAAGTGGAGTTTCCACCTCGATCATCTCCAATAGAGTCACACCAATAGCTAGCGGCTCCAGCCACTGCAGCAACCGGTGCTGCAGGTCAAAATAAAAACCCAGTGTGCTGAAACATCTTTCTCAACAGTTTTTCTAATTTCTTATCCATGGGCTCCTTAAACTATGAACTATCCTCAAGCGGGATAGTGGTGCCCTTAGCAAGCGTGGAGATAGCTCCATTCCACCTTAGGGACAGATCCCCACAACTCTAATTGGGAGTCAGGAACCGGGAACAATTTTTTAAAGGAAGAAGGGGAAAACGAGGATCTGAGTCGTTCCCATTTACTCTTAATAATATTTGCTATCTTAACAGGAACTGGGAAAGATTGTGGCACTACCCTGTCCTCATAAACCTTATCAAGCTTAGGAATAGAAGGTTCCACTGGTAATGATGGTTCCGGAACCCTAACGTAGCCAAATTTCGTTTAACAGAAAGCATAAGTGCTATATCCTAAATCTAAAGTCAGGTTCCTCCACAGCAGGATGCTTAGAGGCAGCCGATTCTGACACAGAAAGAGCCTCCTCTGAAGTATCAGAGGCGTCTTCATCAGCAGATAATCTAGTGTCAGATAGATCCAGCAAGTTGGTAGGTGACCCCTGTAAAGGATAGCAGTATTTAACCTTTCGCTTAGCAGGGTGAGGGGTAAAGCACTAAAGGCCGCAGGCACTGCCATTTACAACTGTTCAGAAAAGTCTGGTGGTAAGAGGGCCCCTCCTGAAGGAGGATTAGTTGTGCAATGGGGAGCTGCATGTGTAATCGGAGATGATTGCAGGGAACGCACATCACGGGACGGAGACCCCTCAGAGGTGGACGGCTCAGTTGTACTAAAAATCTTAGTCTTTTTAGATATAACTGCTTTATCAAGGCATGTGGAACATAGTTGAGCAGGTGGGTATACCATAGCCTCCTCACAATAAAAACAGGTAGAGAGGGAGTACCCTCTAACGCATCTGAGTCCTCCATTGCTTGCGCTTTTAAAATGGACTACAGCAAAAGTAAATGGCACCTTTATACCCCAATGGCCGGGGCACTCACCGCCTCCTATGACCCAGGCCCTACAGAGAAACCACTTCTCCAGTAAACCACACGGTCAGGAAAGAGGAAGTTAATGAGGCCACACCTGGTCACATGGAGTGCCATGCAGGACCGCCCCTGATGCAGGAAGAAAAGTGCGCCAAACTGACAGTCTGCGCAGTTATCCAAAACAAAAGTTAAACCTGAATGTTCCCACATCTGCCAGAGCCTCATTTCACACATGTCGCAGCAAAAAACATAATAAAGCAAATCATGTATAAAAAAACCCTGTTCAATAATCCCCTTCTGGAGATATTAACCCTTGATTCCATACAGATAAAAGAGTCACACTGTGACCCTGTCTTCTTACGTTATTATAAGATATAAAACGAAACGATCTTACCGGAATCATCGCCGTGGAACAGACACAGCCTTGTAGCATCGCACCTGACATGGACTTGAGTGATAGAAGCAGGCAGTGAAACTCGTCAACACTGATTGCTTAGGAGTTGTTAATACGAGTTTGGATGGTTTCGCAGAAAGACTCTCCCTGCATTTCCAGACCCTAACATTCGTCAATGCTCTCACTGAGAGGCTGACAAGACTACTTAAAACTCCAGTCCCATAGCAAAGAGTACTACCCTCCATAAGAGACTACTCCGAATCTTCTGACACTTCCCTGCCATCCTCCTGTGACGTAAGGCACGAATGACTGGGGGATGAGGGGAGTGGGGGAGGTATTTAAGCATTTGGCTGGGGTGTCTTTGCCTCCTCCTGGTGGCCAGGTTCTGTATTCCCATAAGTAAGGAATGAAGCCACGGATTTCATCCTTACTTGTGGGATACCAATACCAAAGCTATAGGACACGGATGAAAGGGAGGGACAAGACAGGAACCTAAACGGAAGGCACCACTGCTTGAAGAACCTTTCTCCCAAAAACAGCCTCAGACGAAGCAAAAGTATCAAATTTGTAAAAAGTATGAAGAGACGACCAAGTCGCAGCCTTGCAAATCTGTTCTACAGAAGCATCGTTTTTAAATGCCCATGAGGAAGCCACAGCCCTAGTAGAATGAGCCGTAATTCTTTCAGGAGGCTGCTGTCCAGCAGTCTCATATGCCAGGCGGATGATACTCTTCAGCCAAAAAGAAAGAGGTAGCCGTAGCTTTCTGACCCCTACGCTTTCCAGAAAAAACAATGAATAATGAAGATTATTGACGGAAATCCTTAGTCGCCTGCAAGTAAAACTTCAAGGCACGGACCACGTCCAAGTTATGCAACAGACGCTCCTTCTTAGAAGAAGGATTAGGACACAAGGAAGGAACAACAATTTCCTGATTGATATTCTTATTTGAAACAACCTTAGGCAGGAACCCAGGTTTGTACCGTAAAACCACCTTATCAGAATGAAAGATAAGATAAAGCGAGTCACATTGTAGTGCTGAAAGCTCAGAAACTCTACGAGCAGAAGAAATAGCAACCAAAACCAAAACTTTCCAAGATAACTTAATATCTATGGAATGCATGGGTTCAAAAGGAACCCCTTGAAGAACACTAAGAACTAAATTCAAACTCCATGGTGGAGCAATTGGTCTAAACACAGGCTTAATTCTGGTTGGAGCCTGACAAAAAGACTGAACGTCTGGAACATCTGCAAAACGTTTATGTAGCAGAATTGACAAAGCAGAAATTTGTCCCTATGGAACTCGCTGATAACCCTTTCTCCAATCCTTCTTGGAGAAAAGACAGAATCCTAACTTTACTCCATGAGTAGCCTTTGGATTCACACCAAAAAAGATATTTACGCCATATCTTATTATAGATTTTTCTAGTGACAGGCTTACGAGCCTGAATCAACGTATCAATGACCGCATCAGAGAATCCCCGCTTAGATAAAATCAAGCGTTCAATCTCCAAGCAGACAGCTGCAGAGAAATTAGATTTGGATGTTGGAAAGGACCTTGAATGAGAAGGTCCTGTCTCACTGGGAGTTTCAACGGAGGCAGAGAAGACATGTCCACTAGATCTGCATACCAAGTCCTGCATGGCCACGCAGGGGCAATTAGAATTACTGAAGCTCTCTCTTGTTTGATCCAAGCAATCACCCAGGGAAGGAGAGGAAACGGTGGAAACATATAAGCCAGGTTGAACGACCAAGGCATCTATTAGTTCGGCCTGAGGATCCCTCAACCTGGATCCGTATCTTGGGAGCTTGGCATTCTGTCGAGACGCCATCAGATTCAATTCCGGTTTGCCCCATCGGAGAATCAGTGAGGCAAATCCCTCCGGATGGAGTTCCCACTCCCCCGGATGAAAAGCCTGTCAGCATAAATAGTCCGCTTCCCAGTTGTCCACTCCTGGGATGTAGATTGCTGACAGATAACAAGAGTGGGTCTCTGCCCATTGAATTATCTTGGATACTTCTGTCATCGCTAAGGAACTCCTCGTTCCTCCCTGATGATTGATGTAAGCCACAGTTGTAATGTTGTCCGACTGGAATCTGATGAATTTGGCCGAAGCCAACTGAGGCCACGCCTGAAGCGCATTGAATATTGCTCTCAATTCCAGAATATTGATTGGAAGTAGAGACTCCAACTTAGTCCATACACCCTGAGCCTTCAGGGAATTCCGGACTGCACCCTAGCCCAGTAGGCTGGCGTCCGTTGTCACTATCACCCACGAGGGTCTGCGGAAACACGTCCCTTGGGACAGATGATCCGGCGACAACCACCAAAGAAGAGAATCTCTGGTCTTTTGATCCAGATTTATCGGAGGAGATAAATTTGCATGGTCCCCATTCCACTGTCCGAGCATGCACAGTTGCAGTGGTCTCAGATGAAAATGAGCAAACGGAATGATGTCCATTGCCGCCACCATCAATCCAATTACCTCCATACACTGAACCACTGATGGCCAAGGATTGGACTGAAGGGCTCGGCATGTATTTAGAATTTTTGACTTTCTGACCTCCGTCAGAAATATTTTCATGTCTACAGAATCTATCAGAGTTTCCAAGAAGGGAACCCTTGTCCGTGGAATTAGTGAACTCTTTTCTAGGTTCACCTTCCATCCGTGAGTTCTCAGAAAGGACAACACTGTGTCTGTATGAGACTTTGTCAGATGATAAGTTGACGCCTGAATCAAAATATCGTCCAGATAAGGCGCTACTGCTATGCCCCGCGGCCTGAGAACCACCAGAATGGACCCTAGAACCTTCGTGAAGATCCTGGGTGCTGTGGCCAACCCGAAGGGAAGAGCCACAAACTGAAAATGTTTGTCCAGGAAGGCAAACCTTAGGAACTGATGATGATCCTTGTGGATAGGAATATGAAGGTATGCATCCTCCAAGTCCACGGTAGTCATATATTGACCCTCCTGGATCATTGTTAAAATTGTTCGGATGGTCTCCATCTTGAAGGATAGAACTCTGAGAAACTTGTTTAGACTCTTGAGGTCTAAAATAGGTCTGAACGTTCCCTCTTCCTTGGGAACCATGAAAAGATTTGAGTAAAATCCCTGTCCCTGTTCTAATCTTGGAACGTGACGAATTACTCCCATAGTAGAGAGGTCTCTTACACAACGTAAGAACGCCTGTCTTTTTATCTGGTTTACAGACAACCGTGAAAGAAGAAATCTCCCTCTTGGGAGAACATTTTTGAATTCCAGTTGATACCCGTTGGTCACAATTTCCAGTGCCCAGGAGTCCTGAACATCTCTTACCCAAGCCTGGGTAAAGAAAGAAAGTCTGCCCCCTACTAGATCCGGTCCCGGATCGGGGGCCGTCCCTTCATGCTGTCTTTGTAGCAGCAGCGGGCTTCTTGGGTTGCTTAGCCAGGGTAGATATAGCTCCCTCCACCTTAGGGACAGTTTGCCAAGAGTCCCGAAATGTGTCTGATATGGGATACATTTTCTTGAAATTAGGAGGAGAGAAAGGTATACCCGGTCCCACTCCTTCTTTATAATCTCTGAGATTCTCTTAGGAACCGGAAAAACATCAGTGTAAGCGGGAACTTCCAGATATGTGTCCATTTTACACAATTTCTCTGGTGGTACCATAATAGGGTCACAGTCATCCAGAGTTGCTAAAACCTCCCTAAGTAACAGGCGGCGGTGTTCCAGCTTAAATTTAAAGGACATAACATCTGAACCTGTCTGAAGTAACACACTTCCCGATTCCGAAAGCTCTCCCTCAGACAAAAGTTCCCTGACCCCCAACTCAGATCCCTGTGAGGGTACATCGGAAATAGCCAACAAGGCATCAGAGGACTCCGTATTTACATTGATTCCTCTCCTACTGCGTTTACCCTGTAACACTGGTAGTTTAGATAATACCTCAGTAAGGGTAGTTGACATAACTGCAGCCATATCCTGCTGAGTAAAAGAATTAGATGCGGTTGAGGAACCCGGCGTCGCTTGGGTGGGCGTTAAAGGTTGTGACACTTGGGGAGAATTAGGCGGCATATCCTGATTCTCCTCAGACTGAGAATCATCCTTAGGCACACTTTCTTTACATAATATATGCTTTTTATATTGTAAGGCTCTTTCAGTACAAGAGGTACACAAAGTAAGAGGGGGTTCCACAATGGCCTCTAAACAAATAGAACAAGGAGTTTCCTCACATTCAGACATGTTAAACAGACTAGCAATAGCCACAATAATCGTTAAAAACCTTATTTACTGATTCAAAATTTTTATTAAAAAAAAAATGTACTGCGCCTTTAAGAAATAAAAGCGCAACAATTTTTCTGTACTGCCCAAAAAACGATTTTTATTACTAGCAAATCATTAAAAACAGTTAAATTTTGCCAAAAAATATTGCACCCCTTAAGTAAAGGTTACATCACCCTTTAAAGAGACATTTTATATAGAAAAATAAACTTTAACAACAAAAACGGCCCCTGCACCTCACCACAGCTCTGCTGTGGCGCCTACCTGCCCTCAGGGTACACAAGATTGACTCGACAACGATCCGGTGACTGAAAATCAACTTTAGGCCCCACCGGAGCTAGTGCCTGCTGCCTTCTAGTGAAGAGAAAACTGTGCGTAGGAGCGCGTGAAATCCGTGGGCTTCGCACTCACAGACTCCATAACCGCATGGGAAGCGTTTTTAAACCAGCCATGTGGCCTCCTTCACACATACTTAACGTTTTATGTCATATAATAAAATTATAAAAAGTGTCACAGCTGCCTCTCTCCCTCAGACAATCTCATGCTGCCTTTTTAGCTCAGTGTCAAGCCCTTATTGAAGTACCTAAGCATAGTAATTTAATATGTATATAACACAGTAAATTCAGTAACATCATAATCCATACCGGTCTACTGCTTACCCCTTCCCTTACTGGGAATAATGTCAGCCAGTTCTGATATACCAAGTCTCCTCAGAAATAAAAGACTGAACATACCTCAATGCTGCTTGTAGCATGAAACCGTTCTCCACACTGAAGATTTCTCTTGTACTACCTTCAGAAGCTCTGTGGGAACCAGAATGGATCTTAGTAACGTCTGCTAAGATCATCAACCTCAGGGCAGAAAAATTTCTTCATTCCTTAATCCATTTCTCCCTGAGGAAAATAGTACTCACCGGTACCATTTAAAAAATAAAAAACTTCTTGATTGAAGAATCTAAAACTAACACCTCACTTTACCTCTTCCTATTACTAACACAGGCAAAGAGAATGACTGGATTGGGAGGGAAGGGAGGAGCTATATATACAGCTCTGCTGTGGTGCTCTTTGCCACTTCCTGTTAGCAGGAGGATAAATCCCACAAGGATGAAATCTGTGGACTTGTCATATCTTTGTAAAAGAAACCAGGTTAAAGCTTCAAGAGGAGCAACAGACTTAAACACAGGCCCGATACTAACCAGAGTCTGACAAAAAGGTTACACGTCTGGCACATCCGCCAGACACTTGTGTAAAAAAAGGATAACACAGAAATCTGACCCTTCAGAGAACTGACAAACCGTCCTCCAGACCGTCCCGAAGATAGGCAAAACCCCTAGGAATCCTGAACCTACTTCCAAAAGTAGTCCATGGATTCACACCAATTAGGGAATTTACACCATACCTTATGGTAAAAGTTTACCAGTAACAGGTTTGCGAGCCTGAATCATGGTCTCAATGATATATTCAGAAAACCACGCTTAGACAGAACTAAGCATTCAATCTCCAAGCAGAGAAGAGAATATGAAAGTTGGATGAAAGAAAAGACCCTGTATACCAGATCCTGCGAGACTATGCAGGAACTATTAAAATACCGATGCTTACTCCCATTTGATACAAGCAATGACTCGTGGAAGAAGAGCAAACTGAGTAACAGGGATGTCAGACTGAAATCCCAAGGAACCACCAGGGTATTTAACAGAGCAGCCTGCTGATCTCTTGACCTTTAACATAACTTGGGAGCTTGGCGAACTGCCATCTCCAACTCCAGCACCCCCCATTTGAGGGTTAACCTGGAGAACACCTCCGGGAGAAGTGCCAACTCCCTGGGATGAAAAAACTGACTGCTCAAGAAGTCCGCTCCCGGTATTCACTCCTGAAATGTGAATAGTGGCTAAACAACAAATGTAAGCGTCCACCCACCAAACAATCCACGCCAATCATGGCAAAGGAACTCCAGGTTACTCCCAGGTGGTAATGTAAACCACTGAGATGAAATTGTTCAACTATAACCTAAAAAAACGGTTAAGATGACTGAGGCCAAGCCATCAGAACACTGAAGATCGCTCTCAACTCCAAGATGGTTATGGGGAGAGCAGACCCCAAGTCCATAATCACCAACCCAACAGGCTAGCGACCATGGTCACTATTACTCAGGAAGGTCTCCAGAAGTATGTGCCGAGACAGAAGCTCCTGAGAAAACCAAAAGATTCTGGAGAATGTGGACAACGATCCCGCTACCTCTCGCAAACTAAGCGAGTGCTCTACCACTAATTCCCCTCTCTGATCCACAGGGAAGAATCTCATGTCGACAGATCTAGATCTATCCTTTGAGACAGAGCCACAAGATCCCCGGTCCACTATCTGAACATGCATAACAGCAGACTCTCAGATGGAATCGAGCAGAGGGATGATGTCCAATGAATCAACCATCAGACCAATTACCTCCATACATTGCTCCACTGAAGGGCCAAACAGTAGAGTGCCGAAAGAGGCAAGAATCCTCTATTTTCTGACCTCTGTCAAAAATATTTTCAGAGAAAGGGAAACTAATAAGGTCCCTAAAAAAACTACCCCTTTAGTACGAACAAGGGAACTCATTTTCAGATTCACTTCCATCCGTTGGAAAGAAGAAAGACAACATGTATGAGAGTATGCTTGTTGAAAAGATGGCGCCTGAACCATTATGTCATCCAGGAAGGGCACCACAGCAATTCCCGGAAACCTGGTCACTGCCAAGATAGCCCCCTCTGGGAGCAGTGGCAAGACCAAAGGGAAGAGTCACAAGCTGAAAGTGTTTGACAGAAAGGCAAAACTCAGGAACTTGAAAATATACGTCCTCCAGGTCTAGGGACACCATGAACTGACCCTTTTTGGATCAAAGAAAGAATGAAACCACTGTACCTTGAGACACTTTAGATCTACCATAGGACGAAAAATTCCCTCTTTTTCGGGAACCACGAACAGGAATGAATAGAATTCTAGACCCTGTTCCCTTACAGGAACTAGAACTAACACTCACAGGGAAGAGAGGTCCCAAACGCACTTCCAAAATGCCTCACCGTTATCTGGCCTGCAGATAAATTGAGAGGTGGAACCTGTCTCTGGGAGGAAAGGTATGAATTCTATGTAGAAACCCTGAGATACTATGTCCGCAGCTTATCTGTGATATCTCGTATCCAAGTTTGAAGACCAACAGAGAGATTGATCCACTTGAACCAATCCCGGATTGGGGGCAAACTCCTTTATGTCTATTCATCTTGTTTTGTGGTAGAAAAAACCCTTTTCCACCCGTATCAGAAATATTCCTGTCAAATCAGGCGCAAACAAGGTCTTAACCCTTTAAGGAAGCACCAGAAGCTTGGACTCAAATTTAACGACCAAGAATATAGCCACAACGCCCCGCGGGCTAGCTTAAGAGCCTTAATTCTGTTCTGGATCTCCTCCAAAGGAGTCCCTACCAAATTGGAATCAAACAAGGCGTTGCACCAATAAGATGCCACACTTGAAACTTCCATGTAAGCCTCCATCTTAGTCCATTGATGCTGAAAAGAGCAGCTATCCTCTCTAGGAATCGTAGTTCTCTTAGCCAGAGTAGAAATGCCCTACCACTTTAGGCACCGTGCACCATGATATTTAATGGAGACAGCGACAGGAAACATCCTTTTAAATACAGAAGACGGTGAAACTTACACAAAAGTGTTCAAGCTTAATTCTGAAGGATACTACTTCAGCATCAGATGAAGGAGTTATAATGTCTGAATCTGAGATTTCACCCTCAGAGGCCACAGACGTATCATCCTCATCTGACTATGAGAGAGGACAACCTGAATAGCAGCAGATGGAACAGAACTCTTATTTAATTTTTAAATTTCCTCTTGCATTTTCTCTTTAACATAGAAAGGCAGATAAAGCCGCAGATACCACTGAAGATACCTGTGCTACAATTTCTGCAGGCAAAAAAACTTGGGGCTTGGGACGTTTAAGGAGAAAGCTGTGACATTGCCTGCACAGCACCAACCTGAGAGACATTGGGTTCAGCGGCAATAACCTATCTCTACATGAGAAAGGTCTAGCTAAGCAAGCAGCACATAATTTCAAAGGAAACAAATAGTGCTAAAAAGCATAACAGATATAAAAAACAAAACACAGAGTCATCCATGTCTTTAGATCAGAATAAAATGTGAAAAAAAATAAAATTATGCTTACCTGATAATTTTCTTTTCTTCTGTACGGGGAGAGTCCACAGCTGCAATCATTACTTTTGGGAAATACAAAACCTGGCCACCAGGAGAAGGCAAAGACACCCCAACCCCCACTTCCCACATCCCCCAGTCATTCTGCCAAGGGAACAAGGAACAGTAGGAGAAATGTCAGGGTGAAAAAAGGTGTCAGAATAACGAATATAAAATAATTTAAGGCCGCCCACAGAAAAAAATGGGCGGGAGCTGTGGACTCTCCCCATACAGAAGAAAAGAAAATTATCAGGTAAGCATAATTTAACTTTTTCTTCTTAAAATGGGGAGAGTCCACAGCTGCATTCATTACTTTTGGGAAATCAATACCCAAGTTTAT
Organism: Bombina bombina; assembly: GCF_027579735.1. Lineage (NCBI taxonomy): Eukaryota > Metazoa > Chordata > Amphibia > Anura > Bombinatoridae > Bombina > Bombina bombina. Next base: position 522,745,946 of record NC_069505.1, on the reverse strand, counting down.
AGAGGACACTGAATGCAAACGGGCGGGAACAAAGAGGCGGCCCATTCTGATGGCACCACAGCCTGACACAACCCGGATACCCAATAAAAAACTACTTCAACAGAAGCAGGAAGAACAAAATATGGAAGAGGACAAGGTAACTGCCCAACAATTAGAACCATAAGTATCCCAGTTAGAGATCACACTAAATTCTGGACTTCACTGAGCACAAAAGCCTCTGAGGAGACAAAAATCCCACTCTCTAGAAGCACACAAAGAAAAAATGGCAAGGGAAACAACAAACTCCCACACCACCATTCTCCCTAACTGAAAGAAGGGAAGAATCAGATAATAAGGTCCGAAAGAACCTCCAGAAACAATCCCAGAAGAGTCAAGGACAAAACAGAGAGAGAAGCCCCAAGCATAACTCGAAAAAGAGCGGATACCAGGCTGCAAGAGGACAAAGTCCCATAGAAAATACTCTACTGACGGAGGAGAGCAAGAAAAGGAAAAATTTCAGATCACCTCCTACATGGATCCAAAAAGAACCAATGGAAAACCTTAACCAGAACCAAAGTCCCAGAAGGACAAAGGGACAAAAGGTAGAACAAGACTACCTTACCATAGAAAGCTAACTAGCACAGAGAAACTGAACACCCGTAGGTCAGAAAAAAAAAACCAGGCGCAGAACAGGAACGGAATAGTAACATCTGTTTACACCACAAACGAAAGCTGCAGGCTTCCGTCGGATCGGCAGTCAGACTAAACGTCCAACCATAGTAACTAGCCAACCGAGTAGCTAGAAAACATGCACCAGGACATTCCTAGAAAAGGACAAGAGAAAGAACTTAGAAAGCAGGGCGACCAACTACCCGCTAAGGAAAGGTTCCTGAACCAACTGCAAGTTCTCCCAACTTAAGAAAGGATCCTTCGGGAGACAAGATATGTGGTCGATGCCCAAACAGAACAGTCAGAATTCCTGACCCCTACTCCGATCGAACAGTCCTATCACAGAAGCGACTGTCAATGTTCCAAAGGACAAGAGAAATTAAAACATCCCAGCATCGACAAGGCCCAGAGATCAGATAACAAATCTCCAGTCACGAGTTCCTAAGGAAAGGAAACAGGAAGGAGGCACCGACACCCAGAGAGACAAACTCGGGATCCGAGATACCTATCCTCATTACCACTGGAAAACCTGAATGGAGGGTACACTGCAGACAAGAGAAACCCTCGACCCACTGAACTCCTAGAGTCAGATGAGGAAAACTACCTCAGGAGGAGCCAACTGGATAGACACAGTAGAACAGATCCTCCCAAATAGAAGGAAAACAAAGAAACCCAGGAATATTCCAGTAAAGAAATTCCCAGGAAAACTTTCCTCCCCCTCTCCAGAAGAGAGAAAGAACCCCCCCCCCCCTAGTAGGAACAAAGAGATTTCCCCAGGACCGGGAAAACAAGATTACTACTGAACGCCGGACAGATCCAAGACTATTAAAATCTGGAAAACAGATTAACCAACTTCCAAGTCAAAGACAAGGACTAGGTTAAAAAAACGGACCCCCAAAAACAGGTGCAAGACCAAAAACCTTGCGGTAAAAAACACAAAGTTACTTGGAAAAGAAATTTGCACAAAAGTTGATGCATGCCATACCCCCATGGGATCTTGAACTCTGATCTCTCATTAAGCATCCCAGTGGTTGTCCACTCAGCCCCAAAAGGCTTCCAAGATAACACCCACAAAGTCCGAAGACAAAGCAAGGATCCAAAAGAGATCAGAACTCCATGACAGAGAATATGACAGTCTCTAAAGATACAGTCTGGATCAACCCTCAGACAACCTACAGCTCAAGGAATTAATGAATGAACGAGCATCCTAAAACTCCAATCGGTTGACGGTAAGAGAGACTGCATAACAATCCCCTAGATCCCCAAGTACATAGAATCAAGGAGGATACTGCAAGGACAAAAAAACGGTCCCTAAGAACCGAGTCTCTGCAACCAGATGACCTACCCCAAAAGGCAAGGGGAAGAAAAAAACACAGCAATCCTCAAAAAAGAGGAGAGAAACACTGGCAAAAGAGATATGAAGATCAGACAATACCATCCACAAGGAGTACCAATAGGGGGGAATAATCGCCCCTTACCCCAGGTACTGGAGATCTCAATGCAGTCATCTGATCCTCCCCCTTCGGAAGGGGGGACTCTAGCTCCTGTCCAAAGGACCTCAGGAACTACAAACACACTGCCATATCAGAATTCTTAATCCCAGCAAACCATGTAAGATATGCAGGGACAAAACACTAGTATCAAGTACGACGAAACATTGGACGCCCCCACCAAGATGAAACAAAGTAGGACCATCCTGATATCTAGGATAGAAGGGCCTCCTATAACTTGTAGAAACAAGAAAAGCAACCTTGTAACAAGAGGTAAGCAAACTTAGTACCCAAACAGGACCAGCCTGCTGACCAGGGTACAACCAAACTGTTCAAGGGCTAACTGAAAGTTCTAAACCCTAGCAGGGCTAGACTAAACAAACAGACGACAGACAAATTAGCTCTGAGGCTTAAACATTGTCTCAACAACAACATGGTCAACAACCATCGCGACCATAAAATCGCTAGTATCAAAATCCCAGAGAAGAAAAAAAGATCCCTAAAAGAAAAAGTCTACAACAGTCTCGAGCTCTGCAAATAAAAGAAACACATCCTAACCGGATCAAAAGAAAGTAGGCTGCACCCGCAGGTGAACGCCAATAAAAGGATAGAAACACTAACAGGGCCAGCCTGTCAGAGACCTGATTCCTCAAGAGCTCAGAACTGGGATTAGATACACAAGCAAAAGACAATCAGGAGCATGATCTACATCCCTCCACTCGTCTAGCGCTGTTCACCATTAGAATCAGAAGACTGAGAATCCTGTGGCAAATGAAGACTGAAATCCTCCAAAGCCTCCAGTACCTGCAGGCGCGTCAGACTGAATCTAAAGGCAAAACTCATCTCCGGCGGGGCATTTGAAGGCCCCGATCCTGACGGCTGTCCCCTGAAGCCTCAGAGGGAACTGCACCCCCAGAGGAAAGACCCGTCTCATCTGGCGCCCCCAGGTAAAGAGGACACGGATAAGTTCTTCGCTGGCTCTTAAGAAGCTGTAATTGCGCCAACGCCACAAATATGGCCATGCGCAACCGAGCTGCAACCTCTGGTGGAAAGAAACCTCCTTCCGGAGAAGGGGTAATGGAATTTGGGACAACTGCTTGTGTAGGAACAGAAAATTCCAGGGAAGGCACCTCACGGGACCCAGAATCCTCAGAGGCGGACGGCTCAGCGATCTCTAATCTCTTCCCAGAGGGAGAAAATAGCACTCTATTATGGCATACGGAACATAATTGATTGGGCTGGATTACCCAGGCCTCCATACAATCTAAGCAGGTAACAGAATTAGAGTCAGAGAAATCCTCCTCAGAAAAATCAGAATCCTCCATAACTTGACCTGACAAATTTGGAAAAAAATAACTGGCACCTCACACCCCCAATGGCTGGGCCACTCACCACCTTCTATGACCCAGACAAATAGAGAACAGACCCTCGGTCAAGAATACGGAAATGGAGAACAAAAATGTGACCACGCCCAGTCACGAGGTGCAACCCGCAGGCCAAGGAAAGGAGCGCCAGTCCCATCAAGAACTGCGTAGCTCTAAAAACCTGTATGTTCCGTAAAAGCCATGAGCCCCAACATCACTACACATAAGCAGACAGAATCACATAAATATGATTAAAGTCCCCCACTGTTCAATAACCCCCCTCAGGAGATGTTAACCCTAGATTCCATAAAGATAAAGGAGTCCCACTGAGACCCTGTGTTCTTTCATTACATTATATTCCCATAGTGAAAGGAAAATGAAACAATCTTACCGGAATCTATGCCGTGGAACAGGAACACGGTCCTTCAAGTTTGACAGATAGTTGCGTTGCTTCTGACATGGACTTGGAGTGAAGAAAGCAGGCAGCGAAACTCGTCAACGCTGATTGCTTATGGAGAGGTTAATATGAGTCGGGATGGTTTCACAGAAAGACTCTCCCTGCATCTCCGGACTCTAACTTTTCATCCATGCTCTCACTGAGAGGCTGACAGGACTACTTAAAACTCCCGTCCCATCTCTAAGAGTACTACCCTCCATAAGAGACTACTCTGTAATCTTTCGACACTTCTCTGCCAACCTCCAGTGACAAAAGGCAAAGAATGACTGGGGGAGGGAAGTGGGAGGAGTATTTAAGCCTTTAGCTGGGGTGTCTTTCCCTTCTCCTAGTGGCCAGGTTCTTTATTTCCCAAAAGTAATGAATGCAGCTGTGGACTCTCCCCGTTTTAAGAAAATAACTTTATTTTAGCATTTTAATATGAAAGTATGTAAATATGTGGTGTACTGTCACTTTAAACAGAACACTGATAAAGCTCCTGCAGAGCTAGAAAACAAATAATTATTTCATGTCTTTAGTTCCATACATCTCAGTCTGACTGAAGTGTTAAAACATGATCGTAAAAGGATAAGCCAAGAAGCACGGCACCGTATCTGTGCACTGTATCTCCAAGCAGTCCCCTACTGACAGAGACCTCAGCTTGAGTATAAAAACATCATGTAACATAAAACTTTATTAAACTGTTACCAGATGCTAAGTTACGGGCCTGTAGCTTCAGTGTACCCGAGTGACCTGAAATTAATAGCACCCGAGAGGACGCCACTCCGCTAGCTGATCAAAGCTAAGACTAAAGCAGAGAAGCGAAAACCTGCGCTGCAGACAAGCGCGCGTTTCTGTGTATTGCAGTGTCTTCCCGCCACAAAACTGTAATGGCGGAAGACCGTTAGACCCAAATGATATAGGATTCTTCTAGAGGACCTAGAAAAACCATAGTTCACCTCATCTTAATGATAAAAAACACATCACAGCAGAGTTTTAACAGAAATCACCAAAATGTACAGCGCACCGCTTGAAATGAGGAGACTATGCCACTTCTAAAACTGCGATTAACAGAGCAGTTAATATTTAGCATGAACACCATAAGCACAAAGCGTCCTATAACCAGTAGCTTGCAAGCTGAACCACAATAAAATAAAAGGTATATACTTGAAGCCAATAAAAGTATTAACCCTAGGTCTCTGGACACACATAAGTGCCTGCTCCCTGCCTGTTAATATCCTTACAAAGGATACATATGTCCCATATAATGTAAATGCTCAACCTAATGAAGTGCACAGTCTCCCATACCTAGAAGACAAAAGGCACTTACTTGCAGTCTGGCCATCCGGCAGGAGGACAGCTCACACGGTATGAAAGGACGCCACTTCTTACAAAGACCTGTAGAAAGAACAGAGTAAACCTACTCTGGCTTTCTATACTAGGGCAGCAAAATGTTAGGAAAACGCAGCAAGGCCCATCTTACAAGTTCCTTACTGCTTTAAAGCCACCACTGACCTACTGAAGAGACTAACATGGAGTACGGCTAGAACCAATCTTGAGAAGAAAGATCAGAGTAAACCTACTTTGGCTTTCAAAATAATAAAATATTGATTGAAGTGAAATAAATCCAATCTTCTTCAGACACTAAAACTTCCCCTCCTCCTTGCACCGAAGGCAAAGAGAAAGACTGGGGTTTGTGGGAAGGGAAGTGATACTTAACAGCTTTGCTGTGGTGCTCTTTGCCTCCTCCTGCTGACCAGGAGTGGTATTCTCCAACAGTAATTAATAAAGCCGTGGACTCACCATCTTAGGAAAGAAAGATAGATAATCCCTTTATTACCCATTCCCCAGTTTTGCATAACGAACACTGTTATATTAATATACTTTTTACCTCTGTGATTACCTTGTATCTAAGCCTCTGCAGACTGCCCCCTTATTTCAGTTCTTTTGACAAAATTAAAATGGTCTGAGAAGAGAGGGGGCACATATACTATATATGTAGAAATAGTACTATAAAAAACAATGTTAGCTTAAATTATACACAAAGCTAGTACCAATATGCAATATACATACAACTTAATTATAGTCCCAAAATAGGCTCAGAGCAGGACATTGTCCACAAGATATGTTTGTATATCCACAAAGAGATGGTGGCCATACTCCTCACATAAAGTAAATAAGTTGTACGTTATAAAGTAAAAACAACCACAAGTAGTGGACAAGGGGGTATCCAAGTAGTTCCCTTATATACAACGCGTTTCTCGGGACTAGAGAGACCGTTTCATCAGGCATCATGCTTTACTTCATTATATTTTTTTTTTAATAAACAAAAGTTTTAACTTTAACTCAAGTTTAATGGTAGCACCTTACTTCCTATTATCCGTTTGTGGATACAAGTTCATATTTCCTGCTTATGAACCTATCTGTCGGGAGCACCTGGAGTGGGTGAGCTGATATGCCCCTATACAAATATATCAGTCTGTATTTACTAGCACATAAGTGTGCGTATTCTAAATGTGAGTACCCATTTGGCATTTATCACCTATATTAAACTGGTCTGGTTGATCTGCACATGTGGCGCTCTCCTGCTTTATCCCTTCTTTCAGAGCTACACTTGGCTGGGAGCACACATGAACTAACGCCCTCTAGCTGTGATAAAAAAAATCAAAATGCATTCAGATAAGAGGCAGCCTTCCAGGGCTAAAAAACATAATTTATGCTTACCTGATAAATGTATTTCTCTTGTAGTGTAGTCAGTCCACGGGTCATCCATTACTTATGGAATATATCTCTTCCTAACAGGAAGCTGCAAGAGGATCACCCAAGCAGAGCTGCTATATAGCTCCTCCCCTCACATGTCATATTCAGTCATTCGACCAAAAGCAGACGAGAAAGGAGAAACCATAGGGTGCAGTGGTGACTGGAGTTTAATTAAAATTTAGATCTGCCTTAAAGACAGGGCGGGCCGTGGACTGACTACACTACAAGAGAAATAAATTTATCAGGTAAGCATAAATTATGTTTTCTCTTGTTAAGTGTAGTCAGTCCACGGGTCGTCCATTACTTATGGAATACCAATACCAAAGCTAAAGTACACGGATGAAGGGAGGGACAAGGCAGGAACATTAAACAGAAGGAACCACTGCCTGTAGTACCTTTCTCCCAAAAATAGCCTCCGAAGAAGCAAAAGTGTCAAATTTGTAAAATTTTGAAAAAGTGTGAAGTGAAGACCAAGTTGCAGCCTTGCAAACCTGTTCAACAGAGGCCTCATTTTTAAAGGCCCAGGTGGAAGCCACAGCTCTAGTAGAATGAGCTGTAATCCTTTCAGGAGGCTGCTGTCCAGCAGTCTCATAGGCTAAATGTATTATGCTACGAAGCCAAAAAGAGAGAGAGGTAGCCGAAGCCTTTTGACCTCTTCTCTGTCCAGAGTAAACGACAAACAGGGAAGAAGTTTGACCAAAATCTTTAGTTGCCTGCAAATAGAACTTCAGGGCACGGACTACGTCCAGATTATGTAAAAGTCGTTCCTTCTTTGAAGAAGGGTTAGGACACAGTGATGGAACAACAATCTCTTGATTGATATTCCTGTTAGTAACTACCTTAGGTAAGAACCCAGGTTTAGTACGCAGAACTACCTTGTCTGAATGAAAAATCAGATAAGGAGAATCACAATGTAAGGCAGATAACTCAGAGACTCTTCGAGCCGAGGAAATAGCCATCAAAAACAGAACCTTCCAGGATAACAGCTTGATATCAATGGAATGAAGGGGTTCAAATGGAACGCCTTGAAGAACGTTAAGAACTAAGTTTAAGCTCCACGGCGGAGCAACAGTCTTAAACACAGGCTTAATCCTAGCTAAAGCCTGACAAAAAGCCTGAACGTCTGGAACTTCAGCCAGACGTTTGTAGAAGAATAGACAGAGCAAAAATCTGTCCCTTTAACGAACTAGCAGATAAGCCCGTTTCTAAACCCTCTTGTAGAAAGGACAATATCCTAGGAATCCTAACCTTACTCCATGAGTAACTCTTGGATTCGCACCAATATAAATATTTACGCCATATCTTATGGTAAATTTTTCTGGTAACAGGCTTCCTAGCCTGTATTAAGGTATCAATAACCGACTCCGAGAAGCCACGCTTTGATAGAATCAAGCGTTCAATCTCCATGCAGTCAGCCTCAGAGAAATTAGATTTGGATGGTTGAAAGGACCCTGAATTAGAAGGTCCCGTCTCAGAGGCAGAGACCACGGTGGACAGGACGACATGTCCACTAGGTCTGCATACCAGGTCCTGCGTGGCCACGCAGGCGCTATCAGAATCACCGAAGCTCTCTCCTGTTTGATCTTGGCAATCAAACGAGGAAGCATCAGGAATGGTGGAAACACATAAGCCATGTTGAAGACCCAAGGGGCTGTCAGAGCATCTATCAGCACCGCTCCCGGGTCCCTGGACCTGGATCCGTAACAAGGAAGCTTGGCGTTCTGGCGAGACGCCATGAGATCCAGATCTGGTTTGCCCCAACGATGAATCAGTTGAGCAAAGACCTCCGGATGAAGTTCCCACTGCCCCGGATGAAAAGTCTGGAGAGTTAGAAAATCCGCCTCCCAGTTCTCCACGCCTGGGATGTAAATCGCTGACAGGTGGCAAGAGTGAGACTCTGCCCAGCGAATTATCTTTGAGACTTCCAACATCGCTAGGGAACTTCTGGTTCCCCCTTGATGGTTGATGTAAGCCACAGTCGTGATGTTGTCCGACTGAAATCTGATGAACCTCAGAGTTGCTAACTGAGGCCAAGCTAGGAGAGCATTGAATATTGCTCTTAATTCCAGAATATTTATTGGGAGGAGTTTCTCCTCCTGAGTCCATAGTCCCTGAGCCTTCAGGGAGTTCCAAACAGCGCCCCAGCCTAGAAGGCTGGCGTCTGTTGTTACAATCGTCCAATCTGGCCTGCGAAAGGTCATCCCTTTGGACAGATGTGGCCGAGAAAGCCACCATAGAAGAGAATCTCTGGTCTCTTGATCCAGATTTAGCAGGGGGGACAAATCTGAGTAATCCCCGTTCCACTGACTTAGCATGCACAATTGCAGCGGTCTGAGATGCAGGCGCGCAAATGGTACTATGTCCATTGCCGCTACCATCAAGCCGATTACTTCCATGCACTGAGCTACTGACGGGTGTGGAATGGAATGAAGGACACGGCAAGCATTTAGAAGTTTTGATAACCTGGCCTCTGTCAGGTAAATTTTCATCTCTACAGAATCTATAAGAGTCCCTAGAAAGGGAACCCTTGTAAGTGGTGATAGAGAACTCTTTTCCACGTTCACCTTCCACCCATGAGACCTCAGAAATGCCAGAACTATCTCTTGGCAGTTGAAAACTTGACGCTTGTATCAGAATGTCGTCTAGGTACGGAGTCACCGCAATGCCTCGCGGTCTTAGTACCGCCAGAAGTGAGCCCAGAACTTTTGTAAAGATTCTTGGAGCCGTAGCTAATCCGAAGGGAAGAGCTACAAACTGGTAATGCCTGTCTAGGAAAGCAAATCTTAGATACTGATAATGATCCTTGTGAATCGGTATGTGAAGGTAGGCATCCTTTAAATCCACTGTGGACCCTCTTGGATCATGGGAAGGATGGTTCGAATAGTTTCCATTTTGAATGATGGAACTCTTAGGAATTTGTTTAGGATTTTTAAGTCCAAGATTGGTCTGAAGGTTCCCTCTTTCTTGGGAACCACAAATAGATTTGAATAGAATCCTTGCCCGTGTTCCGTCCCGCGGAACTGGGTGGATCACCCCCCATTAGTAAGAGGTCTTGTACACAGCGTAGAAACGCCTCTTTCTTTATTTGGTTTGCTGATAACCTTGAAAGATGAAATCTCCCTCGTGGAGGAGAAGTTTTGAAGTCCAGGAGATATCCCTGAGATATGATCTCCAACGCCCAGGGATCCTGGACATCTCTTGCCCAAGCCTGGGCGAAGAGAGAAAGTCTGCCCCCCACTAGATCCGTTTCTGGATAGGGGGCCCTCTCTTCATGCTGTCTTAGGGGCAGCAGCAGGTTTTCTGGCCTGCTTGCCCTTGTTCCAGGACTGGTTAGTTTTCCAGCCTTGTCTGTAACGAGCAACAGCTCCTTCCTGTTTTGGAGCGGAGGAAGTTGATGCTGCTCCTGCCTTGAGGTTACGAAAGGCACGAAAATTAGACTGTTTGGCCTTTGATTTGGCCCTGTCTTGAGGTAGAGTATGGCCCTTACCTCCAGTAATGTCAGCGATAATTTCTTTCAAGCCGGGCCCGAATAAGGTCTGCCCTTTGAAAGGAATATTAAGCAATTTAGATTTAGAAGTCACGTCAGCTGACCAGGATTTAAGCCATAGCGCTCTGTGCGCTTGGATGGCGAATCCGGAGTTCTTAGCCGTAAGTTTGGTTAAATGTACGACGGCATCAGAAACAAATGCGTTAGCTAGCTTAAGTGCTTTAAGCTTGTTCATAATTTCATCCAATGGAGCTGTGCGAATGGCCTCTTCCAGAGACTCAAACCAAAATGCCGCCGCAGCAGTGACAGGCGCAATGCATGCAAGGGGCTGTAAGATAAAACCTTGTTGAACAAACATTTTCTTAAGGTAACCCTCTAATTTCTTATCCATTGGATCTGAAAAGGCACAACTATCCTCCACCGGGATAGTGGTACGCTTAGCTAAAGTAGAAACTGCTCCCTCCACCTTAGGGACCGTCTGCCATAAGTCTCGTGTGGTGGCGTCTATAGGAAACATTTTCCTAAATATGGGAGGAGGGGAAAAAGGCACACCAGGTCTATCCCACTCCTTGCTAATAATCTCTGACAGCCTTTTAGGTATAGGAAACACGTCAGTACACACCGGTACCGCATAGTATCTATCCAACCTACATATCCACCGGGATAGTGGTACGCTTAGCTAAAGTAGAAACTGCTCCCTCCACCTTAGGGACCGTCTGCCATAAGTCTTGTGTGGTGGCGTCTATAGGAAACATTTTCCTAAATATGGGAGGAGGGGAAAAAGGCACACCAGGTCTATCCCACTCCTTGCTAATAATCTCTGACAGCCTTTTAGGTATAGGAAACACGTCAGTACACACCGGTACCGCATAGTATCTATCCAACCTACATAATTTTTCTGGAATTGCAACCGTGTTACAATCATTCAGAGCCGCTAATACCTCCCCTAGCAATATGCGGAGGTTCTCAAGCTTAAATTTAAAATTAGAAATCTCTGAATCCAGTCTCCCTGGATCAGATCCGTCACCCACAGAATGAAGCTCTCCGTCTTCACGTTCTGCAAACTGTGACGCAGTATCTGACATGGCTCTCACCTCATCCGCGCGCTCTGTCCTTAACGCAGAGCTATCGCGCTTGCCTCTTAATTCTGGCAATTTAGATAATACTTCTGTCATAACAGTAGCCATGTCTTGCAAAGTGATTTGTAAGGGCCTCCCTGATGTACTTGGCGCCACAAAATCACGCACCTCCATGAGCGGGAGGCGAAGGTACTGACACGTGAGGAGAGTTAGTCGGCATAACTTCCCCCTCGTTGTCTGGTGATAATTTCTTTACATGTAAAGATTGACTTTTATTTAAAGTAACATCAATGCAATTAGTACACAAATTTCTATTGGGTTCCACATTGGCCTTTAAACATAGTGAACAAAGAGATTCATCTGTGTCAGACATGTTTAAACAGACTAGCAATGAGACTAGCAAGCTTGGAAATACTTTTCTAAATAAATTTACAAGCAATATAAAAAACGCTACTGTGCCTTTAAGAAGCACAAAAAACTGTCACAGTTGAAATAACAATGAACCAAAATAGTTATAGCAACCAATTTTTCACAGTAAATGTATTAAGTTAGCAAAGGATTGCACCCACCAGCAAATGGATGATTAACCCCTTAATACCCCAAAACGGATAACAATTTAATAATTAACGTTTTTATCACAGTCAAAACACACTGTCACAGGTCTGCTGTGACTGATTACCTCCCTCAAAATGAATTTTGAAGACCCCTGAGCTCTCTAGAGATGATCTGGATCATGGAGGATGAAGTAGACAGATTGTGACTGAATTTTTACTGCGCAAAAAAGCGCTAAAATAGGCCCCTCCCACTCATATTACAACAGTGGGGAAGCTCAGATAACTGTTTCTATGCAGAAAACAAAGATGGCCATGTGGTAAAAATCATGCCCCAATAAGTTTTATCACCAAGTACCTCACAAAAAACGATTAACATGCCAGTAAACGTTTTAAACATACATTTTAAAAGTTATGAAATGTTATTAATAAGCCTGCTACCAGTCGCTTTTACTGCAGTTAAGGCTCATACATTACTTCAGTATTAACAGTATTTTCAGAGTCAATTCCATTCCTTAGAAAAATACATTCAGTGTACACACACTCATCAGCCTAATACCAGTCGCTATCACTGCATTTAAGGCTGAACTTACGTTACATTGGTATCAGCAGTATTTTCTCAGTCAATTCCATTCCTCAGAAAAATAATTTACTGCACATACCTCTTTTGCAGGGGGGGGCCCTGCATGCTATTCCCCTTTTCTGAAGTTACCTCACTCCTCAGATGAGAACAGCCAGTGGATCTTAGTTACGTCTGCTAAGATCATAGAAAACGCAGGCAGATTCTTCTTCTAATGCTGCCTGAGAACAAACAGCACACTCCGGTGCCATTTAAAATAACAAACTTTTGATTGAAGAAATAAACTAAGTTAAAAAACACCACAGACCTCTCACAGCGACCTATCTTTAGTTAGGCTGCAAGAGAATGACTGAATATGACATGTGAGGGGAGGAGCTAT
>NC_069505.1:522610675-522728175 GCF_027579735.1 Bombina bombina | reverse complement strand
TTAGCATTTGTACCATCAGGAATAACTTAGGGTTTTCTTGTCCACGTTTGACAGTAAGCATTCAGCAGATGATCCCCAAGAAAAAAAAACACCCCGTAAGAATGTAGAACCATTTATACAAATATAGTGTGTACACACTTTGTATACAATACAATGATTTAATTCAACAGCAATATAGAGCATTCTCAAAATATTTCAAAGGTCTTTGTTTTCATTTTTTTTTTGTAACTCCTCAGTCTGAACGTGTGTCTCACGGTATCCAGATGGGAGTCATAGAGATTAAAGTATAAGGATTTTCCAGTCTTTGTGTTTTTTTTAGTTAATCATGTCAAGACGCTTTATTATTCATCAGCTGAGTCTCAGTCCATTTCACTGTGGAGCCTTTAATGATTCCTTCCAGGAACATAGAAGATGGAACCAGCGTCCTATGAGCAACCCCTTCTGCAGGTCAACATCAAAACAAAAGTGAAAAATTGCCTGTTTGTAAATGTACTGTAAGCTTTGGGCCTAACATCAACAAGGAACCACCCTAGATTTCCTGTAGATTCCAGTCTACGTCAAAAGGAACAAAAATATACATCCTCATAAAATTTGAAGCAGGCTTTAGGCCAGTATCAAAAAAGGCAAAAGACGGTTTCTCGTAAAATGTACTGTAGCCTTTGGCCCCGCATCAAAAGGAGCGCAAAAGATCACTCATCATTAATGTACTGTAAGGAAGGCAAAAAAAAGATCAGCTGTCGTAAAATTACTGTAAACTTTGCGAAAATGTTCAAAAGGAATGCAAAATATTACATGTGGTAAATCTACTCTTCGGCCTACATCCGGCAAAAAAAAATTAATAAAAAAAATAATGCCATTTGCAAATATATTGTAGCTATGGGACATACAGCAAAAGGACCGTAAATGACTGTTTGTAATAAATATACTATAAACTTTGGACCTCTGTGGAAATGAATGCAAAAGATTTTGTCAGAAATTTACTGTACGTTGAGCCTACATCAAACAGTAGGCAAAAACTGCACTCTACTGCGTTCATTGCGCTTATAATTTAGAAACACAAGCATTAAAGTTTTAGCCCTTGAATCAAGGTGCGTTTGCATAGTGGGTAAAATAATTTAAACATATCTTCTCATTTAAAGGGATAAATAATAATTACTACGGTTTCACTTCTAGTCCAGTTGCCAAAGGGATCAACCGACCTAAACGTTCAAGTATCTATAGCGCAATAATTATTTATATATATTTACATAATAATTTCACACAGTTTAAAATTCTTGAAATTCTACAAAAATTACAAATTCCTTTTTTTTTTTTTTTTGCAAATTATTATAATGATATTACACAGAACAATGCTCAAAATGTACAATATATTAACAAAATATACACAAATTTGACTGAGGAAATCTTGCTTTTCCAGTTGAACTGTTGCGTCATAATAAAATAAATTTGTATGAAATATTTCTATGCTAAATACCCCAAGGCCTCTTTTCCCGAATAATAATTTCTTCTATACAATTTAAATATATTTATAACATTTCTTTATCTCAGCAAGACTTCAACAGGTTTTTTTCATGCTAGAGTCAAATTTTTTCTTTTTTAAAGTTTTTTTTTTCTAATTTGCATAATTAACAGCGCAAGTATAACATACAATGAAACTGAAAATATGAGAATTATAGTGAATTTTGTGATTTTTTTTTTGCAGGTTTGTACAAATCTACACATTTAAAAAAAAATGCACTTCTGTACATCAAAAAATAAAAAAGCAAGAAAAAAAAGCACAAATATATGGAAAGTCATTTTTTTATATGATAAATTAAAAAAATGTGCAGTTTTATGAAGAGGGGTCCAGTTTAAATGGAAGCAATGAGGTACCATGGTGTCTCCAAAAAAATGGAGAGATTGGAGATGATTGGGGAAACCTTAACAGTCATTTTTTCTCCACGTTGCTGGAGATTATTTCAGCAAATTTACGCAGTTGCTCACTTGCAGAATGTGACTCTGCCTGCAGCCGTTGGTTGTTCTCGCGAAGGTTGGCCACTTCAGCTTGCAAGGCCTCTTTGTCTAATTTTTCCTGTAGAAAAGAAAAAGGCAAATTGGTGAGAAAATAATTTCAATGATGAAGAAAAACAGCATTGTGTGACACCATGCCCAAAAGATCAATCATAACCCATATTGTGTGACACCATGCCCAGAAGATCAATCATAACCCGCATTGTGTGATACAACCCCCAGAAGATCAATCATAACCCACATTGTGTGACATCATGCCCAGAAGAGCAATCATAACCCACATTGTGTGATATCATGCCCAGAAGAGCAATCAGAACCCACATTGTGTGACACCATGCCCAGAAGATCAATAAAAAAAACATTGTGTGACACCACACCCAGAAAATCAAATTATAACCAGCATTGTGTGATACCACGCCCAGAAGATCAATCGTAACCCACATTGTGTGATACCACACCCAGAAGATCAATCATGACCCGCATTGTGTGATACCACGTTTAGAAGATCAATCATGACCCGCAATTGTGTGATACCACGCTTAGAAGATCAATCATGACCACATTTTGTGATACCACGCTTAGAAGATCAATCATGACCAGCATTTTGTTATACCACGCCCAGAAGATCAATGGTAACCCACATTGTGTGATACCACGTTTAGAAGATCAATCATGACCCGCATTGTGTGATACCACGCTTAGAAGATCAATCATGACCAGCATTTTGTGATACCACGCTTAGATCAATCATGACCAGCATTTTGTGATACCACGCCCAGAAGATCAATCATGACCTGCATTGCGTGAGACCACACCCAGAAGATCAATCATGATCTGCATTGCGTGAGACCACGCCCAGAAGATCAAACATAACCCACATTGTGTGATACTACGCCCAGAAGATCAATCATGACCAGTATTGTGTGATACTGTGCCCAGAAGATTAATCATGACCCACATTGTGTGATGCCATGCCCAGAAGATTAATCAAGACAAGCATTATGTGATACCACTACATAGAGAAAGAGAAGCAAGTTGCCAGAAACTAACAATAGCTCACTGGCTTGTTCTATGGCCTGGTTACCACCAGGGTGCAGCTTCTTTTAGCACAATTGTGCTTTTCACAGGGGGAAACCAGACGCAGACTCCTCGTCCAGAAGAAATAGTATCAAAAAACATAATTTATATCTTACCTGATAAATTCCTGTCTTTCATGGTAATAAGAGTCCATTACTCCCGGGGATTACTTTTCCTTCCACTAGGAGGAGGCAAAGATTTCCAAACTTCAGAGCTCTATATAAACCTATGGTAATCAGGCTGATGTATAGCCAAGCTGACAGAGGTGAGAATGAAACAGAGCAAAATAAATAGAGAAAATGGGGAAAAAAACATGTGCCAAAAATAAATAAAAAAAATAATTTAAAAAAAGCTAGGTGGGGTCTTGTGGACTCTTATCACCATCAAAGAAAGGAATTTATCAGGTAAGATTAAAATTATGTTTTCTTTCATATAGGTGATAAGAGTCCACAATCCATTACTCCTGGGAACTAATACCCAAGCTGTTGCACAGGCCACGAGTAATCGAAGAAAAAAAAAGGAGAGGGATAAACTTCCTTTTACCATAAGAAAAAACACCCAAAAACAGAAGAATCATTTTTATATCATTTTATAAATGCAATTTAAAAACAGAAAACAGAGTCCTAGACAGAAACAACTTCCCAAATAACTTTCCTACCAAAAGCAGCTTCTGATGAAGCAAAAACATAAAAATGGTAGAATTTAGTAAATGTATGCAAGAATGACCAAGTAGCTGCCTTGCAAATGTGTTCAACAGAGGCCTCATTCTTGCCCCGAAGATCAATCATAACTCGCATTGTGTGATACAACCCCCAGAAGATCAATCAGAACCCACATTGTGTGACACCATGCCCAGAAGATCAATAAAAAAACAAACATTGTGTGACACCACACCCAGAAAAATCAAATTATAACCAGCATTGTGTGATACCACGCCCAGAAGATCAATCGTAACCCACATTGTGTGATACCACACCCAGAAGATCAATCATGACAGAGGCCTCATTCTTGAATGTCCAGGAAGTGGCTATAGAGCGAGTAGAATAAGTTGAGATACGCTTAGGAGGAGTTTGACCTGCTTCTACATTAAGCCATATGAATTAAATGATAATCCAAGAGACCAGAACAACGGAAGATGCTTTCTGCCCCCTGCGCTTACCTGAAAAATGAACAAACAAATCAGGAGTCTGTCTGAAATCCTTAGTAAACTCAAGATAATATTTCAGAGCCAAGACAACATCCAAGTTATGAAGAAGTCTCTCAGAAGAATTCTTAGGATTATGATAAAGGGAAGGAACCGCAATTTACCTACTAAAATTGTGAGAGGAAACAACCTTAGGCAGAAAATCAAAGGAAGTTCTCAAAACTGCCTCAATCAAATCAAATAAGGAGGATCAGAAGAAGGTGCAAACAACTTAGACACGTGTCTGGCAGATAAAATAGCCAAAAGAAATAAAGCTTTCCAAGAAATAATCTTGATACTGCAAAACTTTCATAACCAAATTAAGATTCCAAGGAGGAAACATAGGTTTGATTACCGGCTTTATTCTAGATAACGCCTGAACAAAACTATGCACATCAAGAAGATTAGCAATTTTCCTGTGAAAAGAGCAGAGAGCAGAAATCTTACCTTTTAAAGAACTGGCTGGAAGACCTTTCTGCAAGCCATATTAAAGAAACTCAATCAATCTAGGAATCCCAAAAGAATGCCAAGAATAATTATGAAGAGAACACCAATAGATAAAGGCTTTCCAAACTTTATAATAGATTATTCTAGTAACCGGTTTCCTAGCCTGAACAAGAGTATTAATAACAGACTCAGAAAAACCTCTCTGACAACGAACTATCCGTTCAATCACCAAGCCATCAAGCATAAGAGATTTTAGATCTGGATGGAAAATGTATACCTTGAGACAGGAGATCTTTTCTTAAAGGAAGAGGCCAGGGCTGATAACTAGACATCTGAACTAGATCTGCAAACCAAACTCTTTGAGGCCATTTTGGAGTAATTAGAATCACTAATGCATTCTCTTGCATGATCTTGACTATTACTCTGGATAACAAAACCAGAGGAAAAAACACATAAGATAACCAAAACAACCAAAGTATTCTCAGAGCATCTGTCTCCAGAGCCCTTGGATCCCTGGACGTGGAGAAATACTGAGGAAGTTTGTTGTTTAACCTGAAAGCCATGAAATCTATATATGATAGGCCCCAAAAATTCACATTGAAGAAATGCCTGAAATTTCACCTTGTTCCTTGGTACCTTTGAAAGAAAAAAGTCTCTGGGAGACTTAGAATTGAAGTCTATTAGATACCCTTGAGAGACAATTTTCAGAGCTTAAGAGTCTGGAATTGAACGAAACCATGCATCCTGAAAATGCATCAATCTGCCCCCTACCAGAGATACTGGACTAGGGGCTACACCTTCATGCTGACTTAGAAGTAGGGGTGGAATTTTTGGATTGCCTGGACTTGTGCCAATTGGCACCAAGCCTCTAGGGCTTACCTGAGCTGCTTTGATTTGTAAAAGAGGCAGCTGATTTTGCTACTTATTCTGATGAAAGGAACAAAATTGACCAGAAGTTTTAAATTTACCCTTAAACTTCTTATCTTGTGGGATAAACTTGCCACCATTATCTGCTGACATCATATTGTCCAGTTCAGTCCCAAAAACAGAATTTATGCTTACCTGATAAATTTCTTTATTTCCGGATATGGAGAGTCCACAACGTCATTCAGTTACTAGTGGGAATATCACTCCTGGTCAGCAGGAGGAAGCAAATAGCACCACAGCAAAGCTGTTAAGTATCACTCCCCTACCCATAATCCCCAGTCATTTGACTGACGGGAAAGGGAAAAAGGAATAACACAAAGGTGTAGAGGTGCCTGAGGTTTAGTCACAAAAAGATAGTCTAAATAAAGGTTGGGGTCGTGGACTCTCTATATCCTGAAAGAAAGAAATTTATCAGGTAAGCATGAATTCTGTTTTCTTTCCTAAGATATGCAAAACTTTAAGAACAAGATTAAGACTAAGGATTTAAGGAGGAGTAACAGATTTAAACACAGGCCTGAATTTGACCAAGGCCTGACAAAAGGATTGAACATCTGGCACAACGGCCAGAGCTTATGTAACAGAATAGATAAAGCAGAAATCTGACCTTTCAGAGTACTGACTGATAACCCTCTCTCCAGACCTTCCTGGAGAAAAGACAAAATTATAGGAATCCTGACCCTACTCCAAGAGTAGCCCTTAGATTCACACCAATAAAGGTATTTACGCCATACCTTATGGTAAATTTTACGAGTAACAGGCTTGCGAGCCTGAATCATAGTCTTAATGACCAACTCAGAAAAACCACTCTTAGACAGAACTAAGCGTTCAATCTCCAAGCAGTCAGCTTCAGAGAAACGAGATTTGGATGGAGGAATGGACCCTGAGTTAGAAGGTCCTTCCTCAGAGGCAACCTCCAAGGAGGCAGAGATGATATCATCACTAGATCTGCATACCAGATTCTGCGAGGCCATGCAGGAGCTATAAGAATTACTGATGCTCTCTCCGGTTTGATACGAGCAATGACTCGTGGAAGGAGAGCAAACGGAGGAAACAGATAAGCTAGACTGAACACCCAAAGAACCGCCAGAGCATCTATCAGAGCTACCTGCGGATCTCTTGACTTTGAACCGTACCTTGGAAGCTTGGTGATCTGCTGATACACCATTAGATCAAACTCCTGTACCAACCCATTTGAGGGTTAACCTGAAGAACACCTCCGGATGGAGAGCCCACTCTCCAGGATGAAATGTCTGTCTGCTCAGGAAATCTGTGGATGGCAGATAGACAACAATTGTGAGCTTCCGCCCACTGAATTATCCGAGCCACTTCCTCCATGGCTAAGGAACTCCGAGTTCCTCCCTGGTGATTGATGCAAGCCACTAAGGTGATGTTGTCCGACTGGAATCTGATAAACTGGGCTAAAGACAACCAAGGTCAAAACATCAGAGCATTGAAAATTGCTCTCAACTCCAAGATGTTTATGGGGAGAGCAGACCCCTCCCGAGTCCATAGTCCCTGGGCCTTTAACAAGTCCCAGACTGCTCGCCAGCCTGGCATCCGTGGTTACAATCACCCAGGAAGGTCTCCGGAAGCATGTGCCCTGGGACAGATGCTCCTGAGAAAACCACCATGGGAGAGAGTCTCTTGTCGACTGGTCTAGATCTATCCTCTGAGACAGATCTGAATGGTCTCCGTTCCATTGTCTGAGAATGCATAACCGCAGAGCTCTCAAATGGAATCGAGCAAAGGGAATGATGTCCATGGAAGCGACCGTCAGATCAATTACCTCCATACATTGAGCTACTGATGGCCGAACAGTAGACTGAAGAGACAAGATTAGAGAATCTTGGATTTTCTGACCTCCGTCAGAAAAAAATTAATAGATAGAGAATCTATTATAGTCCTTAGGAACACTACCCTTGTAGATGTAACAAGGAAACTCTTTCCCAGATTCACTTTCCATCTGTGGGAACGTAGAAAAGACAACAAGATCTCTGCATGAGAGCTTGCTTGTTGAAAAGATGGTGCTGTACCAAGATGTCGTCCAAGTATGGCGCCACTGCAATTCCCCGAGACCTGATCGCTGCCAAGAGAGCCCCCAGAACCTTCGAAAAAATTCTGGGAGCTGTGGCAAGACCAAACGGAAGAGCCACAAACTCAGGAATTTGTGATGATCCCGGTGTATGGGAAGGTGAAGATATGCGTCCTGCAGGTCTATGGTAGTTATGAACTGACCCTCTTGAACCAAAGGAAGAATGGCCCGAATGGTCTCCATTTTGAAGGACGGCACCCTCAGAAACTTGTTGAGACACTTTAGGTCTAAAATGGGTCGAAATGTTCCCTCTTTTTTTTGGGAACCACAAACAGATTTGAACAAAGAACTAGACCCTGTTCCTTTACTGGAAATGAAACAATCACTCCCAGAGAGGAAAGAATCTGAATGCCTCTCTTTTTACCTGATTTACAGATAATATTGAGAGGTGAAATCAGCCCTTGGGAGGGATTTGAATTCGATCTTGTAACCCTGCAAAAACTATGCCCATTGCCCAAGGATCTGGGACATCTCGTAACCACACCTGATAAAACAGGCAAAGTCTGCCCCCCACTTGATCCGATCCTGGACCGGGAGCCGACCCTTCATGCTGACTTAGACTCAGCTGAGGGTTTCTTTGATTGCTTCCCCTTGTACCAAGACTGGCTAGGTCTCCAAGAAGACTTGGAAAGCTCCTGCTTGGAAGCGGAAGACCTTTGACACTTGAAGCTACAAAAGGAACGAAAATACTCTGCTAAACTAGGTCCAAACAAGGTCTTAGAACAGGAAGCGGATAGGCAGGTACTACTCCAGACGTAAAAAGTAAAAATACAAAGTCTTTATTATTCAATTTTAAAAAAATAGACAGACATGGTAGCAAGTGAGCAGAACGTCTTACCCTTGTAAGGTAGCTTAGACTTGGAAGAAACATCAGCTGACCAAGATTTAAGCCACAAAGCCCTACGGGCCAAGACAGAAAAGCCAGACATCTTGGCCCCCAATCTAATAACCTGCATGTTAGTATCAGAAATAAAGGAATTGGCCAGTTTAAGAGCCTTAATCCTATCTTGGATTTCCTCCAGCGGAGTCTCCTTTAAAATAGAATCAGACAAAGCATTGCACCAATAAGATGCTGCACTAGTTACTGTGGCAAAACAAACTGCAGGTTGCCATTGAATACCCTGATGAATATACATCTTTTTCAAAAAGGCCTCCAGCTTCTTATCTATTGGATGCTTAAAAGAGCAACTATCTTCTATAGTTCTCTTAGCCAAAGAAGAAATAGCCCATTCTACTTTAAGCACCGTGCGCCATGAATCTTTAATGGAGTCAGCAACAGGAAACATCTTTTTAAAGATTAAAGACGGGGCGAAAGGTATCTCTGGCTTCTCCCATTCCTGTGAAATAATCTCCGTCACATGGTCTGGAACAGGAAACACTTCCACTGAAAAAGGAACATCATAATATTTAATAAGCTTAATAGATTTCTTAGGGTTAACTACGACAGGAGAGTCGGAGTCGTCCAAAGTAGCCAATTCCTCGTTTAACAATACACAAAGGTGTTCAAGCTTAAATCTGATGCTAACCTCTTCAACCTCAGAAAGGATTTACACTGTCAGAATCTGAAATTTCACCCTCAGAAACGTCCTCCTCAGGGTTATGAGGGAGGTGAACCTGCATAGAAGCAGCTGAAACAGACACCTTATTATCCGATAAATGTAAAGTTTTATCTAAATAAGCAGCACAGAATTGCATAGGCAAATCAATTTGCGTCTCCAGGCATAATAAACATTTGTCACAAGAAACCTGTTCCATGTCCATAATATCTAAAATAAAAGTTCCCCAAATTTATAATAAAAAAGAACTTTCACAGAAAACTGTCACTTTAAGTAGTCTTGCACACGGAGCAAAAATAAGTTAAATGCAAATAGCAAAATAACAGACCTAGGGACCTCTACACCTCAGTACATGCTGAGGTGCCCTACCTGATCCCTCTGAATCATGCGAAAGCCTAGAAAAACTGAAAACCAGCAGATCGAGAGTCCTTCCAGAGCAGCTGAAATACCCACCGCAGCTCCGCTCACACACTGAAAACGGAAGCGCAGCAGGTCACATGATCAACTGAAGAGAAATTGCGCCAAAATCAAAAGCGCGCATTTCTCAGCCAAAAGACAACTGTATTTTCTTCTTGCATCCGCTTCCCAGTTGTCTAAAAGCAACAACGGTACCAAGAAAAGTAAAAGCACTCTTATAACACACAAAAACTGCTAAATTCACCAAAAATAGCCTTAATAAAAAATATATGTGATTAAGGAACCCCACATATACAGAGAACTAAACTCTTAAAGCAATAGACTCAGTCTCAGTCACAAAATAAGTGCCTGCATCCTGCCATTAGAAAATCCTTTAAAAAGGATTAATGAGTTCCCATAAAATAAAGCAGTAGTATCTTTAAAAGTGCAAGTCTCCATACCTAGAAGACAAAAAAGCACTTACCTGCAATCTAGCTGTCTGGCAGAAAGACGGCTCACAAGGCGTGAAAGGACACATACTCCTTACAGAGACCTGTAGAAAAAAGAAACAATAGAGTAACCCAACTCTGGTTTTCTATACCTAGGGCAGCAATATGTTGGGAAACAAAATAAGCACAACCTCGCAACTTCCTAACTGCTTAAAAGCCACCACTACTCTACTGCAGAGATTGACGTGGACTCAGCTAAACCCCAAACCCTTGCTTGCAGAATTAACCCTTTAATGACCACAGCACTTTTCCATTTTCTGTCCATTTGGGACCAAAGCTATTTTTACATTTTTGTGGTCTTTGTGTTTAGCTGTAATTTTCCTCTTACTCATTTACTGTACCCACACATATTATATATCGTTTTTCTCGCCATTAAATGGACTTTCCAAAGATACCATTATTTTCATCATATCTTATAATTTACTATAAAAAAATTATAAAATGAGAAAAAAATGGAAAAAAAACACACTTTTTCTAACTTTGACCCCCAAAATCTGTTACACATCTACAACCACCAAAAAACACCAATGCTAAATAGTTTCTAAATTTTGTCCTGAGTTTAGAAATACTCAATGTTTACAAGTTCTTTGCTTTTTTTGCAAGTTATAGGGCAATAAATACAAGTAGCACTTTGCTATTTACAAACCATTTTTTTTCAAGATTAGCGCTAGTTACATTGGGACACTGATATCTTTCAGGAATCTCTGAATATCCATTGACATGTATATATTTTTTTTAGAAGACATCCCAAAGTATTGATCTAGGCCAATTTTGGTATATTTCATGCCACCATTTCACCGCCAAATGCGATCAAATACAAAATATCGTTCACTTTTTCACAAATTTTTTCACAAACTTTTGGTTTCTAACTGACATTATTTACAAACAGCTTGTGCAATTATGGCATAAATGATTGTAAATTTTTATTTGGGATCCCCTTTGTTCAGAAATAGCAGACATATATGGCTTTGGCGTTGCTTTTTGGTAATTAGAAGGCTGCTAAATGCCACTGTGAACCACACGTGTATTATGCCCAGCAGTAAAGGGGTTAATTAGGGAGCATGTAGGGAGCTTTTTAGGGTAATTTTAGCTTTAATGTAGTGTAGTAGACAACCCCAAGTAATGATCTATGCCCATTTTGGTATATTTCATGCCACCATTTCACCGCCAATTGCGATCAAATTAAAAAAAAAGTAAAATTTTTCACAATTTTAGGTTTCTCACTGAAATCATTTACAAACAGCTTGTGCAATTATGGCACAAATTGTTGTAAATGCTTCTCTGGGATCCCCTTTGTTCAGAAATAGCAGACATATATGGCTTTGGCATTGCTTTTTGGTACTTAGAAGCCTGCTAAATGCCGCTGCGCATCACACGTGTATTATGGCTAGCAGTGAAGGGGTTAATTAGGTAGCTTGTAGGAAGCTTGCAGGGTTAATTTTAGCTTTAGTGTAGAGCTCAGCCTCCCACCTGAAATATCAGACCCCCTGATCCCTCCCAAACAGCTCTCTTCCCTCCCCCACCCCACAATTGTCCCCGCCATCTTAAGTACTGGCAGCAACTCTGCCAGTACTAAAATAAGATATATTTAGGCTTTTTTTGGGGGGGTTATTTACATATGCTGCTGTGTAGGAGCCCCCCTTAGGCCCCAACCTGACTGATCCCCCACCAAACAGCTCTCTAACCCTCCCCCTCTGCCTTAATGGCCGCCATTTTGGGTACTGGCAGCTGTCTGCCAGTACCCAGTTTAGAATAAAATAGTTGCTTTTTTATTTTTTCCCCATTTTCTGTAGTGTAGCTCCCCCCCCCCACCAAAGAACAAACCCCCACCCCCTCCTAGATACCTTTGATTGTCTTTTTTTTTTAAAATGTAAACTTTTTTTCTGAAACTTTTAGTGATGTCTTTTCTGTAGTGTAGCGGTTCCCACCCGCCCCGTGCACGCGCCCGCCGTGCACGCGCGCCCGCATCGGCCCCGCCCCCGATCCCCTCTACATTACCCGGCCCATCGATGGCCGCCCACCCGCCTCCCAAGTCGGCTCCCACCCACCAACGACACCGGCCATCGATGTCCGGTGCAGAGAGGGCCACAGAGTGGCTCTCTCTGCATCGGATGGCCATCTACAGTTATTGCAGGATGCCTCCATATCGAGGCATCACTGCAATAACCGGAAAGCAGCTGGAAGCTAGCAGGATCGCTTCCAGCTGCTTTCCACACCGAGGACGTGCAGGGTACGTCCTCAGGCGTTAACTGCCTTTTTTTTGAGGACGTACCCTGCACGTCCTCGGTCGTTAAGGGGTTAATTTCTTCAGACACCAAACTTCACCTTCTCCATTGACAGAGGCAAAGAGAATGACTGGGGATTATGGGTAGGGGAGTGACACTTAAAAGCTTTGCTGTGGTGCTCTTTGCCTCCTCCTGCTGGCCAGGAGTGATATTCCCACTAGTAATTTGAATGACGTTGTGGACTCTCAATATCTTAGGAAAGAAAAGTCCATTAACTTGAAAAGGAATAGAAAGCAATTTATTCTTAGAAGCTGCATCAGCAGACCAATACTTAAAGGGATACTAATCCCCAATGTTTTCTTTCATGATTCAGACAGAGCATGCACGTTTAAGCAACTTTCTAATTTACTCCTATTATCAATTTTTCTTCATTCTCTTGTTATCTTTATTTGAGAAAGCAGGGATCTAAGCTAAGGAGCCGGACCATTTTTGGTTCAGCACCCTGGATAGCGTTAAATGGACCCACCAATCAGAAAGCACAATGCAGGTTCTGAAACAAAAATGGGCAGGCTCCTTACCTTAATTTCCTGCTTTTTCAAATAAAGATAGCAAGTGAATGAAGAAAAATTGATAATAGCAGTAAATCCGGAAATGACACACTCGCGTCATTGAAGACGTAACCTTGTGAAAGGAACACAGCGTCAACTAAGACGCCGGAAATGACGAATTTTGCGTCATCGAACGTAACTTTGCGGCAAAAATCTCGCGCCAAGAATGACGCAATATACTTTGGCATTTTGCACCCTCGAGAGCTTAATTTTGCCTGCGAAATGTAATGAAAAACAGTCAATTTGAAAAAAGACTTAACCCCAGGTAAGAAAATGTTTTCCTAAAAAAACAGAATTTATGTTTACCTGATAAATTACTTTCTCCAACGGTGTGTCCGGTCCACGGCGTCATCCTTACTTGTGGGATATTCTCTTCCCCAACAGGAAATGGCAAAGAGCCCAGCAAAGCTGGTCACATGATCCCTCCTAGGCTCCGCCTTCCCCAGTCATTCGACCGACGTAAAGGAGGAATATTTGCATAGGAGAAACCATATGATACCGTGGTGACTGTAGTTAAAGAAAATAAATTATCAGACCTGATTAAAAAACCAGGGCGGGCCGTGGACCGGACACACCGTTGGAGAAAGTAATTTATCAGGTAAACATAAATTCTGTTTTCTCCAACATAGGTGTGTCCGGTCCACGGCGTCATCCTTACTTGTGGGAACCAATACCAAAGCTTTAGGACACGGATGAAGGGAGGAAGCAAATCAGGTCACCTAGATGGAAGGCACCACGGCTTGCAAAACCTTTCTCCCAAAAATAGCCTCAGAAGAAGCAAAAGTATCAAACTTGTAAAATTTAGTAAAAGTGTGCAGTGAAGACCAAGTCGCTGCCTTACATATCTGATCAACAGAAGCCTCGTTCTTGAAGGCCCATGTGGAAGCCACAGCCCTAGTGGAATGAGCTGTGATTCTTTCAGGAGGCTGCCGTCCGGCAGTCTCATAAGCCAATCTGATGATGCTTTTAATCCAAAAAGAGAGAGAGGTAGAAGTTGCTTTTTGACCTCTCCTTTTACCAGAATAAACAACAAACAAGGAAGATGTTTGTCTAAAATCCTTTGTAGCATCTAAATAGAATTTTAGAGCACGAACAACATCCAAATTGTGCAACAAACGTTCCTTCTTTGAAACTGGATTCGGACACAAAGAAGGCACGACTATCTCCTGGTTAATGTTTTTGTTAGAAACAACTTTCGGAAGAAAACCAGGTTTAGTACGTAAAACCACCTTATCTGCATGGACACCAGATAAGGAGGAGAACACTGCAGAGCAGATAATTCTGAAACTCTTCTAGCAGAAGAAATTGCAACCAAAAACAAAACTTTCCAAGATAATAACTTAATATCAACGGAATGTAAGGGTTCAAACGGAACCCCCTGAAGAACTGAAAGAACTAAATTGAGACTCCAAGGAGGAGTCAAAGGTTTGTAAACAGGCTTGATTCTAACCAGAGCCTGAACAAAGGCTTGAACATCTGGCACAGCTGCCAGCTTTTTGTGAAGTAACACAGACAAGGCAGAAATCTGTCCCTTCAAGGAACTTGCAGATAATCCTTTCTCCAAACCTTCTTGAAGAAAGGATAGAATCTTAGGAATTTTTACCTTGTCCCAAGGGAATCCTTTAGATTCACACCAACAGATATATTTTTTCCATATTTTGTGGTAAATTTTTCTAGTTACAGGCTTTCTGGCCTGAACAAGAGTATCAATGACAGAATCTGAGAACCCTCGCTTTGATAAGATCAAGCGTTCAATCTCCAAGCAGTCAGTTGGAGTGAGTCCAGATTCGGATGTTCGAACAGACCTTGAACAAGAAGGTCTCGTCTCAAAGGTAGCTTCCATGGTGGAGCCGATGACATATTCACCAGGTCTGCATACCAAGTCCTGCGTGGCCACGCAGGAGCTATCAAGATCACCGATGCCCTCTCCTGATTGATCCTGGCTACCAGCCTGGGGATGAGAGGAAACGGCGGGAATACATAAGCTAGTTTGAAGGTCCAAGGTGCTACTAGTGCATCTACTAGAGTCGCCTTGGGATCCCTGGATCTGGACCCGTAGCAAGGAACCTTGAAGTTCTGACGAGAGGCCATCAGATCCATGTCTGGAATGCCCCACAATTGAGTAATTTGGGCAAAGATTTCCGGATGGAGTTCCCACTCCCCCGGATGAAATGTCTGACGACTCAGAAAATCCGCTTCCCAATTTTCCACTCCTGGGATGTGGATTGCAGACAAGTGGCAGGAGTGAGTCTCCGCCCATTGAATGATTTTGGTCACTTCTTCCATCGCCAGGGAACTCCTTGTTCCCCCCTGATGGTTGATGTACGCAACAGTCGTCATGTTGTCTGATTGAAACCGTATGAACTTGGCCTTTGCTAGCTGAGGCCAAGCCTTGAGAGCATTGAATATCGCTCTCAGTTCCAGAATATTTATCGGGAGAAGAGAATCTTCCCGAGACCAAAGACCCTGAGCTTTCAGGGGTCCCCAGACCGCGCCCCAGCCCACCAGACTGGCGTCGGTCGTGACAATGACCCACTCTGGTCTGCGGAAGCTCATCCCCTGTGACAGGTTGTCCAGGGACAGCCACCAACGGAGTGAATCTCTGGTCCTCTGATCTACTTGTATCGTCGGAGACAAGTCTGTATAGTCCCCATTCCACTGACTGAGCATGCACAGTTGTAATGGTCTTAGATGAATTCGCGCAAAAGGAACTATGTCCATTGCCGCTACCATCAAACCTATTACTTCCATGCACTGCGCTATGGAAGGAAGAGGAACAGAATGAAGTATTTGACAAGAGTTTAGAAGTTTTGATTTTCTGGCCTCTGTCAGAAAAATCCTCATTTCTAAGGAGTCTATTATTGTTCCCAAGAAGGGAACCCTTGTTGACGGAGATAGAGAACTTTTTTCTACGTTCACTTTCCACCCGTGAGATCTGAGAAAGGCCAGGACAATGTCCGTGTGAGCCTTTGCTTGAGGAAGGGACGACGCTTGAATCAGAATGTCGTCCAAGTAAGGTACTACTGCAATGCCCCTTGGTCTTAGCACCGCTAGAAGGGACCCTAGTACCTTTGTGAAAATCCTTGGAGCAGTGGCTAATCCGAACGGAAGTGCCACAAACTGGTAATGCTTGTCCAGGAATGCGAACCTTAGGAACCGATGATGTTCCTTGTGGATAGGAATATGTAGATAAGCATCCTTTAAATCCACCGTGGTCATGAATTGACCTTCCTGGATGGAAGGAAGAATTGTTCGAATGGTTTCCATTTTGAACGATGGAACCTTGAGAAACTTGTTTAGGATCTTGAGATCTAAGATTGGTCTGAATGTTCCCTCTTTTTTGGGAACTACGAACAGATTGGAGTAGAACCCCATCCCTTGTTCTCCTAAAGGAACAGGATGAATCACTCCCATTTTTAACAGGTCTTCTACACAATGTAAGAATGCCTGTCTTTTTATGTGGTCTGAAGACAATTGAGACCTGTGGAACCTCCCCCTTGGGGGAAGCCCCTTGAATTCCAGAAGATAACCTTGGGAGACTATTTCTAGTGCCCAAGGATCCAGAACATCTCTTGCCCAAGCCTGAGCGAAGAGAGAGAGTCTGCCCCCCACCAGATCCGGTCCCGGATCGGGGGCCAACATCTCATGCTGTCTTGGTAGCAGTGGCAGGTTTCTTGGCCTGCTTTCCTTTGTTCCAGCCTTGAATTGGTCTCCAGGCTGGCTTGGCTTGAGAAGTATTACCCTCTTGCTTAGAGGACGTAGCACTTGGGGCTGGTCCGTTTCTGCGAAAGGGACGAAAATTAGGTTTATTTTTGGCCTTGAAAGACCTATCCTGAGGAAGGGCGTGGCCCTTGCCCCCAGTGATATCAGAGATAATCTCTTTCAAGTCAGGGCCAAACAGCGTTTTCCCCTTGAAAGGAATGTTAAGCAATTTGTTCTTGGAAGACGCATCCGCTGACCAAGATTTTAACCAAAGCGCTCTGCGCACCACAATAGCAAAACCAGAATTTTTCGCCGCTAACCTAGCCAATTGCAAAGTGGCGTCTAGGGTGAAAGAATTAGCCAATTTGAGAGCATGAATTCTGTCCATAATCTCCTCATAAGAAGAAGAATTATTATTGAGCGCCTTTTCTAGCTCATCGAACCAGAAACACGCTGCTGTAGTGACAGGAACAATGCATGAAATTGGTTGTAGAAGGTAACCTTGCTGAACAAACATCTTTTTAAGCAAACCTTCTAATTTTTTATCCATAGGATCTTTGAAAGCACAACTATCTTCTATGGGTATAGTGGTGCGTTTGTTTAGAGTAGAAACCGCCCCCTCGACCTTGGGGACTGTCTGCCATAAGTCCTTTCTGGGGTCGACCATAGGAAACAATTTTTTAAATATGGGGGGAGGGACGAAAGGTATACCGGGCCTTTCCCATTCTTTATTTACAATGTCCGCCACCCGCTTGGGTATAGGAAAAGCTTCGGGGGGCCCCGGGACCTCTAGGAACTTGTCCATTTTACATAGTTTCTCTGGAATGACCAAATTCTCACAATCATCCAGAGTGGATAACACCTCCTTAAGCAGAGCGCGGAGATGTTCCAATTTAAATTTAAATGTAATCACATCAGGTTCAGCTTGTTGAGAAATTTTCCCTGAATCTGAAATTTCTCCCTCAGACAAAACCTCCCTGGCCCCCTCAGACTGGTGTAGGGGCCCTTCAGAACCAATATCATCAGCGTCCTCATGCTCTTCAGTATTTTCTAAAACAGAGCAGTCGCGCTTTCGCTGATAAGTGGGCATTTTGGCTAAAATGTTTTTGATAGAATTATCCATTACAGCCGTTAATTGTTGCATAGTAAGGAGTATTGGCGTGCTAGATGTACTAGGGGCCTCCTGTGTGGGCAAGACTGGTGTAGACGAAGGAGGGGATGATGCAGTACCATGCTTACTCCCCTCACTTGAGGAATCATCTTGGGCATCATTTTCTCTAAATTTTGTGTCACATAAATCACATCTATTTAAATGAGAAGGAACCTTGGCTTCCCCACATTCAGAACACAGTCTATCTGGTAGTTCAGACATGTTAAACAGGCAAAAACTTGATAAAGTACAAAAAACGTTTTAAAATAAACCGTTACTGTCACTTTAAATTTTAAACTGAACACACTTTATTACTGCAATTGCGAAAAAGTATGAAGGAATTGTTCAAAATTCACCAAAATTTCACCACAGTGTCTTAAAGCCTTAAAAGTATTGCACACCAAATTTGGAAGCTTTAACCCTTAAAATAACGGAACCGGAGCCGTTTTTATATTTAACCCCTTTACAGTCCCTGGTATCTGCTTTGCTGAGACCCAACCAAGCCCAAAGGGGAATACGATACCAAATGACGCCTTCAGAAAGTCTTTTCTATGTATCAGAGCTCCTCACACATGCATCTGCATGTCATGCTTCTCAAAAACAAGTGCGCAATAGAGGCGCGAAAAAGAGACTCTGCCTATGATTAGGGAAAGCCCCTAGAGAATAAGGTGTCCAATACAGTGCCTGCCGGTTATTTTACATAATTCCCAAGATTAAAATAATTCCTCAAGGCTATGGAGTATAAAATATGTTTATATATAAATCGATTTAGCCCAGAAAATGTCTACAGTCTTAAAAAGCCCTTGTGAAGCCCTTTTTTTCTTTCTGTAATAAAAATGGCTTACCGGATCCCATAGGGAAAATGACAGCTTCCAGCATTACATCGTCTTGTTAGAATGTGTCATACCTCAAGCAGCAAAAGTCTGCTCACTGTTCCCCCAACTGAAGTTAATTCCTCTCAACAGTCCTGTGTGGAAACAGCCATCGATTTTAGTAACGGTTGCTAAAATCATTTTCCTCTTACAAACAGAAATCTTCATCTCTTTTCTGTTTCAGAGTAAATAGTACATACCAGCACTATTTTAAAATAACAAACTCTTGATTGAATAATAAAAACTACAGTTAAACACTAAAAAACTCTAAGCCATCTCCGTGGAGATGTTGCCTGTACAACGGCAAAGAGAATGACTGGGGAAGGCGGAGCCTAGGAGGGATCATGTGACCAGCTTTGCTGGGCTCTTTGCCATTTCCTGTTGGGGAAGAGAATATCCCACAAGTAAGGATGACGCCGTGGACCGGACACACCTATGTTGGAGAAAAAAGCTTTTCCCAAATATGAAACTAACAGTCTGCAAAAGGAAATATACATAAACCTGACTCATGGCAAATATAAGTACAATACATATATTTAGAACTTTACATTAATACATAGTGCCAAACCATAGCTGAGAGTGTCTTAAGTAATAAAAAACATAATTTATGCTTACCTAATACATTTATTTCTCTTGTGATGTATCGAGCCCACGGATTCATCCTTACTTGTGAGATATTCTCCTTCCCTACAGAAAGTGGCAGAGAGAGCACCCACAGCAGAGCTGTCTATATAGCTCCCCCCTTAGCTCCACCCCCCAGTCATTCGACCGAAGGCTAGGAAGAAAAAGGAGAAACCATAGGGTGCAGTGGTGACTGAAAGTTTAAAAATAAAAATATATATGCCTATCTTAAATAAACAGGGCGGGCCGTGGACTCGATACATCACAAGAGAAATAAATTTATCAGGTAAGCATAAATTATGTTTTCTCTTGTAAGATGTATCGAGTCCACGGATTCATCCTTACTTGTGGGATACCAATACCAAAGCTTTAGGACACGGATGAAGGGAGGGACAAGACAGGGACCTTAAACGGAAGGCACCACTGCTTGTAGAACTTTTCTCCCAAAAATAGCCTCCGAAGAAGCAAAAGTATCAAATTTGGAAAAAGTATGAAGCGAAGACCAAGTCGCCACCTTACAAATCTGTTCAACAGAAGCCTCATTTTTAAAAGCCCATGTGGAAGTCACAGCTCTAGTAGAATGAGCAGTAATTCTTTCAGGAGGCTGCTGTCTAGCAGTCTCATAGGCCAAACGGATGATGCTTTTCAGCCAAAAGGAAAGAGAGGTAGCCGTAGCCTTTTGGCCTCTCCGCTTACCAGAATAAACAACAAACAATTAGTTGCTTGTAAGTAGAACTTTAAAGCACGAACCACATCAAGATTGTGCAACAGACGTTCCTTCTTTGATGAAGGATTAGGACACAGAGAAGGAACAACAATCTCTTGATTGATATTCTTATTAGAAACAACCTTAGGAAGAAAACCAGGTTTGGTACGCAAAACCACCTTATCTGCATGGAAAATAAGATAAGGGGAATCAAACTGAAAAGCAGATAACTCAGAAACTCTTCGAGCCGAAGAGATAGCAACTAAGAACAAAACTTTCCAAGATAGAAGCTTAATATCTATGGAATGCATAGGTTCAAACGGAACCCCTTGAAGAACTCTAAGGACTAAGTTTAGGCTCCAAGGCGGAGCAACAGTCTTAAATACAGGCTTAATTCTGACCAAAGCCTGACTAAAAGTTTGAACGTCTGGAACATCTGCCAGACGTTTGTGTAGTAGAATAGACAAAGCAGATATTTGTCCTTTTAGAGAACTAGCTGATAATCCCTTCTCCAAAACTTCTTGGAGAAAAGACAATATTCTAGGAATCCTAATCTTACTCCACGAGTAACCTTTGGATTCACACCAATAAAGATATTTGCGCCAAATCTTATGATAGATCTTCCTGGCGACAGGTTTTCTAGCCTGAATCAGGGTATCAATGACCGACTCAGAGAACCCACGCTTTGATAGAATTAGGCGTTCAATCTCCAAGCAGTCAGACGCAGAGAAACTAGATTTGGATGCGAGAACGGACCTTGGATTAGAAGGTCCCGCTTCATTGGCAGGGTCCACGCTGGAGCCGAGGACATGCCCACTAGGTCTGCATACCAAGTCCTGCGTGGCCACGCAGGTGCTATCAGAATCACTGAAGCTCTCTCCTGCTTGATTCTGGCAACCAGACGTGGGAGGAGAGAAAGCGGTGGAAATACATAGGCCAGATTGAAGGACCAAGGTACTGCTAGAGCATCTATCAGTACCGCCTTGGGGACCCGTAACGAGGAAGTTTGGCATTCTGACGCGACGCCATGGCAAGTGATCCTCTGCCCATCGGATTATTTTGGTTACCTCCATCATCGCTAGAGAACTCCTTGTTCCTCCCTGATGATTGATATAAGCTACAGTTGTGATGTTGTCCGACTGAAACCTGATGAATTTGGCTGCAGCAAGCTGAGGCCACGCCTGAAGCGCCTTGAATATCGCTCTCAGTTCTAGGATGTTTATCGGAAGAAGAGATTCCTCCCGAGACCATAAGCCCTGTGCTTTCAGGGAGTTCCAGACTGCACCCCAGCCTAGCAGGCTGGCATCTGTCGTTACAATGAGCCACTCTGGCCTGTGGAAGTACATTCCCTGAGACGGGTGGTCCTGAGACAACCACCAGAGAAGAGAATCTCTGGTCTCCTGGTCCAGATGCAGTCGAGATAAATCTGCATAATCCCCATTCCACTGTTTGATCATGCATAGTTGCAGTGGTCTGAGGTGTAGGCGGGCAAAAGGAACTATGTCCATTGCCGCTACCATGAGTCCGATTACCTCCATACACTGAGCCACAGATGGCCAAGGAATGGAATGAAGAGTTTGGCAAGTGGTTAATAGTTTTGAAATTTTCATTTCTACCGAATCTATCAGAGTCCCTAGAAAGGAAACTCTTGTAAGAGGGAAGAGAGAACTCTTTTTTTATGTTCACCTTCCACCTGTGAGATCTCAGAAAAGCCAACACAATGTCCGTGTGAGACTTGGCTAGCTGAAAAGTCGACGCCTGGATTAAGATGTCGTCTAGATAAGGCGCCACTGCTATGCCCCGAGGTCGTAGAACCGCCAGAAGGGACCCTGGCACCTTTGTGAAAATTCTTGGAGCCGTGGCTAACCCGAAGGGAAGAGCCACAAACTGGTAATGCCTGTCTAGAAAGGCAAATCTGAGAAATTGATGATGATTTCTGTGAATAGGGATGTGTAGATACGCAATCCTTTAAGTCCACGGTAGTCATATATGGACCTTCCTGGATCAGAGGCAGAATAGTCCGAATGGTTTCCATCTTGAATGATAGAACTTTGAGGAACTTGTTTAGAATTTTGAGTTTTTTTGGGAACCACAAACAGGTTTGAGTAGAACCCTAGCCCCTGTTCCTCTTTTGGGACTGGGCGGATCACCCCCATGGTAAGAAGATCTTCTACACAGCGTAAGAACGCCTCTCTCTTTGTCTGGTTTACAGACAATCGAGAAATATGAAATCTCCCCCTTGGAAGGGAGTCTTTAAATTCCAGAAGATATCCCTGGGACACAATTTCTAAAGCCCAGGGATCGTGAACATCTCTTGCCCAAGCCTGAGCGAAGAGAGAGAGTCTGCCCCTACTAGATCCGGTCCCGGATCGGGGGCTACCCCTTCATGCTGTCTTAGAGGCAGCTGCAGGCTTTTTGGCCTGTTTAACCTTGTTCCAAGCCTGGTTAGGTCTCCAGACTGACTTGGATTGGGCAAAATTCCCCTCTTGCTTTGTAGCAGAGGAAGCTGAAATGGAACCACTCTTGAAGTTCCAAAAGGAATGAAAATTATTTTGTTTGATCTTCATCTTATTTGATCTATCCTGAGGAAGGGCATGACCTTTCCCTCCAGTGATGTCTGAAATAATCTCTTTCAGTTCAGGCCCGAATAGGGTCTTTCCTTTGAAAGGGATGTTCAAAAGTTTAGCTTTAGAAGACACATCAGCAGACCAGGACTTAAGCCATAACGCCCTGCGTGCTAAAATGGCAAAACCTGAATTCTTTGCCGCTAATTTAGCCAGTTGAAAAGCGGCATCTGTAATAAAAGAATTAGCCAACTTAAGGGCCTTGATTCTGTCCATAATCTCCTCTAATGGAGTCTCCATCTGAAGAGCCTCTTCTAGAGCCTCAAACAGAAAGCAGCTGCAGTAGTTACAGGAACAATGCACGCAATAGGTTGGAGAGAAAAACCCTGATGAACAAAAATTTTCTTCAGGTGACCCTCTAATTTTTTATCCATAGAATCTTTGAAAGCACAACTGTCTTCGATAGGTATAGTTGTACGCTTAGACGGAGTAGAAATAGCTCCCTCCACCTTAGGAACTGTCTGCCACGAGTCCCGCATGGTGTCAGATATGGGACACATTTTCTTAAAAACAGGAGGGGGAGAGAACGGAATACCTGGTCTATCCCACTCCTTAGTAATAATATTCACAATCCTCTTAGGGACTGGAAAAACATCAGTGTAAACAGGAACCTCTGAGTATTTATCCATTTTACACAATTTCTCTGGAACCACTATAGGGTCACAATCATCTAGAGTTGCTAATACCTCCCTGAGCAATAAGCGGAGGTGTTCAAGCTTAAATTTAAAGTCCGTCATATCAGAATCTGTCTGAGGAAGCGTCTTTCCTGAATCAGAAATTTCTCCCTCAGATAACAAATCCCTCACACCTACTTCAGAGCATTGTGAGGGCATATCAGATACGGCTACTAAAGCGTCAGACAGCTCAGCATTTTTCCTAAACTCAGAGCTGTCCCGCTTTCCTTGTAAACAAGGCAGTTTAGATAAAACCTCTGTGAGGGTTGTATTCATAACTGTGGCCATGTCTTGTAAAGTAAAAGTATTTGACGCACTAGAGGTACTTGGCGTCACTTGTGCGGGCGTTACTGGTTATGACACTTGGGGAGAGCTAGATGGCGAACCCTCATTTACTTCTGACTGTGAATCATCTATTGCTCTATTTTTAAGTGCTAATATATCTTCTTTATAGTTTATAGACATATCAGTACAATTGGGACACATTCTAAGAGGGGGTTCCACAATGGCTTCCAAACATATTAAACAAGGATTTTCCTTGGTGTCAGACATGTTAAACAGGCTAGTAATGTAACAAGCAAGCTTGGAAAACACTGTAATCAAAGTAAAAAACACTTAGAAATAAAACGGTACTGTGCCTTTAAGAGAAAAAAAGCTGCACCAGTTCTGCAAAACAGTGTAAAAAAAACAGTAAACTTAACTAAATTTTTACAGTAGCATTATAAAGACTTAGTAACTTTGCACAGCTATGCAAATAAACAAGTAACCCCTTAATGGCAAAAACGAATTGAAAAAACGTTAAACCCAGTAAAAAAGACTTTCAGCACCTTGCCACAGCTCTGCTGTGGCTCCTACCTGCCCTTCAGAACAATTTGTGGGGAAAAAAACTTCTTTAACAGCCCTCAAACACAGCAGGAAACTCAGGAGAAGCAGTGATATGTCTCAGAGGAAAGGAAACTGAGCAACTGAGGCGCGAAAATAGGCCCCTCCCACCTCACTCAATGTTTTGAGGCCTATCAGAGAAACACCAGAGTGTCTCTTAATTAACCATGTGAGTTACAAAACTCAAAACCAAGCCACAATGACCCCTTTAGTCCCTTCAAAAAACGTTATAAATGCATCAATAAAAAACGTTTTTTCTTAACAGTGTCACCAGTAACTAACGAGCCCTTCAAGCAAGCTGAAATTCCTATTAAAATGTCTGAATACAGCTTACCCTTCCCTCATGGGGATATTGCCAGCCTTTTCTAGAATTAACACAGTCTGTCTAGAAAAATATAGACTGAACATACCTCATATGCAGCTTAGCCTGCAAACTGTTCTCCCAACTGAAGTTTTCCAGTACTCTTCAGGCCTTGTGAGAACAGCAGTGGATCTTAGTTACAAAGTGCTAAGATCATCATCCTCCTTGCAGAAATCTTCATCCCTTTTCTGCCAGAGAGTAAATAGTACACACCAGTACCATTTAAAATAATAAACTTTTGCTTGAGAAATAAAAAACTAACATAGTCACCACATAGCTCTTTGCCCTTCCTAGCAGTTAAGCAGGCAGAGAGAATGACTGGGGGGTGGAGCTAAGGGGGGAGCTATATAGACAGCTCTGCTGTGGGTGCTCTCTCTGCCACTTCCTGTAGGGAAGGAGAATATCCCACAAGTAAGGATGAATCCATGGACTTGATACATCTTGCAAGAGAAACATACTTACCGAAAGACACCCATCCACATATAGCAGATAGCCAAACCAGTACTGAAACGGTTATCAGTAGAGGTAATGGAATATGAGAGTATATCGTCAATCTGAATAAGGGAGGTAGGAGATGAATCTCTGCGACCGATAACAGAGAACCTATGAAATAGAACTCCCGTGAGGAAAACCATTGCATTCAATAGCTGATACTCCCTTCACATCCCTCTGACATTCACTGTACTCTGAGAGGAATCGGGCTTCAAAATGCTGAGAAACGCATATCACAGAAGAAAATCAAGCACAAACTTACTTCACCACCTCCATAGGAGGCAAAGTTTGTAAAAACTGAATTGTGGGTGTGGTGAGGGGTGTATTTATAAGCATTTTAAGGTTTGGGAAACTTTGCCCCTCCTGGTAGGATTGTATATCCCATACGTCACTAGCTCATGGAGAAATTAGAAAGTTGCTTAAAATTGCATGCTCTATCTGAATCATGAAAAAGAAATTTGGGTTTAGTA
The DNA here is from genome assembly GCF_027579735.1 of Bombina bombina. Lineage (NCBI taxonomy): Eukaryota > Metazoa > Chordata > Amphibia > Anura > Bombinatoridae > Bombina > Bombina bombina. The sequence goes on along the minus strand of NC_069505.1, from coordinate 522,702,591 downwards.
TCCCTTTAAGCCATAAAGCACATATGGCAACAACTGAAAGACACAAATTCTTGGATCTAATAATATCAAGAATAGTATGACCCACAAAAGCATTAGCACATTTAAGTATCTCTAAAAGCTCTAGGAAGTTATCTCTATCAGACTCATCCACTTGTACAGATAGATTCTCTAATCATTTAGACATAGCAGCTGATACATCAGCAATAGCAACAGCAGGTTTAAAAATATAACCAGAATGGAGATAAGATTTTCTTAAAGAGGAATTAAGCTTCCTATCTAATATGTCTTTAAAAGAAAAAACTATTTTAACTAGGACAAGTAGTTTTTTTTAGCGAAGGCAGAAATAGCATCTTCCACATTAGGGACATTATCAAAATGCTCATACTTAGCCGACTGAAAAGAATACACTTTTTTTTAAATCTGGGAGAAGGACTAAAGATACTTAAAGGCTTAAGCCAATCCTAACCCATACTTTAGAGACAGCCATAGGAGCAGGAAAAAATTCAGACAATTCGTCCTAATATTTTAAAAAATAAAGTATCTAGCTAGCCCTTAGAAGTCTCCCCCAGCAGAGGTATAATCTGAAACCTCCAAAGCAAGCAATAGATTAACTCAGTCTTGAATAAAAACAGAGGGAGATTAATCTAGCCTGACAAATTCCCTGATCATCAGACATAACGGACTCACAATGAGATTTATAAAACAGATTTATAAATGATAGAAAAATGCTTATCTGAAATAGCTTCCTAATATGGATTAAGCCCAGTTTGCAAAGATTCAGCATGATCCATAGTAAATACAGAGCTCAGAGGAGAGGGGAACCCACACCAACCACCCAGCAGCCTTACTGCTACTAAAAGCAGTGACCACAGCATCCAGAATACCTATATAAACAAATAAGGCACTAAATGATCTTGTGCACGCGCGCACGCACGCACGCACGCGCACGCTCACCAAGCAAAAAAAAAAAAAGCAGAAAAAAGTAACACATACAAATAAAAAATATCCATCTGAGCTCAAAGTATATGTGCTAATAAAACTAGAACTAATAAGCTGGCCAAGGGCATTCCTGATGGTTTCCATCATAAGATACAGCCGCCCACTAAAAAATAAACTTACCTCAAAAGCTTTTAACCTAGTACTAGTAAGGCGGGTCGGTTTATATAGAGCTCTGAGGTTTGGGAATCTTTACCTCCAAGTGACAGTAAAGGTAATCCCCAGGAGTAATGGATCGTGGATTATTATCACCTATATGAAGAAAGAAAATTACTGGTTCCCAGGTTCTTCTAATTCCTGCCATCTTTATTGCTCGACCTTTGCATTCAGCCATCTCCGAGCCATTTCCACTCCTGTGCTGAGCTATTTTGCAGTTTTTAGATGCTGCTTACATGTAGGCCATTTTTCAGTGAGAAATCCATACATATTATGTAATTTGCTTCGTTTTGCCCAACTGAGACCTAACCCGCTCCCACCTCGTAAGTCAACTAACCCTGCAGGGGGTTCAGCGATCAGCTCAGAAGCACCCCCCATCCACAGGATGACCACATGTGGTCATCATCCACACTATCAGCATTGTGTGCCTTTGAATCCTGACACCTCTACCCCTAGTCACTCTGTATTCTGCTACCTGTACCAATGAAACCTCTGTAATCCTGACACGTCTACCCTTGGTCTACCCTTGGTCACTCTGTATTCTGCTACCAGGGCCCCTCTGTATACGACCACCTCTAACAATGGTCCCTCTGTATCTGGCCACTTCTACCCCTGGCCCATCTGTATTCTGCTACCTATACCCTCTGTATTCTGCTACCTATACCCTCTTTATTCTGTCACCTCTACCCCGTGCCCATCCATAATCTGCTACCCCTCTACACCTTGCCCCTCTGTATCTGGCCACCTTTGCCCCTAGCCCATCTGTATTCTGCTACCTATACCCTCTTTATTCTGCCACCTCTACCCCGTGCCCATCCATATTCTGCTACCCCTCTACACCTGGCCCCTCAGTATCTGGCCACCTCTACCCCTAGCCCCTCTGTATTCTACAATCTTTACCCCTGGACCCTCTGTATTTAGCCACCTCTACCCGTAGCCCTCTTTTTTTCTGCTACCTCTACAACAATTATTTTGCTGCATTATGGGTCCAAAATAGAAAAAAAAGTTTCAAGCCATTAACAGGCACTTAGTCATTGTCTGTATCATTCCACAACTAGCCATGGCTCGTCTGTATTCTGATATCTTTTGTTATATAATATATCTGATATATAGAAGAAATGATCCTTATAAAAAATATATTACTTGATAGGTGACCAGCTGTCCTATAACAAACAGTCTTCTGGCATAACCCCTTATCTCTGTAGTGTATGCAACAGTAAACTGTAGCCTATCAATGTGCAGTCCCACCTACCCTCTGCAGGTCTGTATGAAGCTGCTTCAACATAACTTCCAGCTGCAGGACCTTCCCGGTGATGTCCGGAGAAATCTCGTCACTGCAAACAGAAAGACTCTTAATGATAGCCATAGATTATAGATATTCCTTGCTATATCTGTCCTGTGTACCGTGATGTCTGTGTGTGTTGGCAGCACTGAGTGTTAGTGTGCAAAGTTGTGTGTCTTCCATTACCTGGATGTTGGGGTGCTCCGTGGGGTATGCTGTCGCTCTAGGCTCAGATGTGTGGTACCTGCAACAGGAGCCGGTCGTAGCTCAGGACTGAGGGCAGTTTCATTGAGCGAAAAGAGCGAGGCAGCTCGCTGAACTATAAAAAAATAATATTTGCGGTTAAATATATGAACCCAACTTGTACTCAAAAACAACCAAAAACTACAGTAAAAATGAAGGGTCACACTAAATACCAAATATATAACACACAGAATCCCAAATAGCTTTAAAATATTTTATTTTTAAAAACTATTGAATTCAATGTCTTTTGAAAAAGTATCCTCCATTAACTATGTAACATATTCAAACTAGTTTCAAACATACTTTATATCCCCATCCACAGAGCAATTTTTAGCGTTCCTTATACAAAGGACTCAAAGCAATCATTTGACCCCACTTATGTGAACCTTTTTTTATTCAGTTACCCATGATCAAACTGGCATAGCCTCCTCTGATTCAAAGTTACCCATGGACAAATTGGCATAGCTACTTCTAAATCAAAGTTACCCATGAGCAAATTGGCATAGCAAATTCTAAATCAAAGTTACCCATGAGCAAATTGGCATAGCTACTTCTAAATCAAAGTTACCCATGAGCAAATTGGCATAGCTACTTCTAAATCAAAGTTACCCATGAGCAAATTGGCATAGACTCCTCTGATTCAAAGTTACCCATGAGAAAATTGGCATAGACTCCTCTTATTCTAAGTTACCCATGAGAAAATTGGCATAGCCTCCTCTGATTCAAAGTTACCCATGGACAAATTGGCATAGCTACTTCTAAATCAAAGTTACCCATGAGCAAATTGGCATAGCAAATTCTAAATCAAAGTTACCCATGAGCAAATTGGCATAGCTACTTCTAAATCAAAGTTACCCATGAGCAAATTGGCATAGCTACTTCTAAATCAAAGTTACCCATGAGCAAATTGGCATAGACTCCTCTGATTCAAAGTTACCCATGAGAAAATTGGCATAGACTCCTCTTATTCTAAGTTACCCATGAGAAAATTGGCATAGCTTCTTTTGATTCAAAATTACCCATGAGCAAATTGGCATATCCTCCGATTCAAAGTTACCAACGAACAAATTGGCATATCCTCCGATTCAAAGTTACCCACAAGCAAACTGGCATAGCCTCCTCTGATTCAAAATTACCCATGAGATAATTGGCATAGCTTACTCTGATTCAAGTTACCCATGAGCTAATTGGCATAGCTTACTCTGATTCGTTACCCATGAGCTAATTGGCATAGCTTCTACTGATTCAAAATTACCAATGAACAAATTGGCATAACTTGCACTATTTCCGAGTTAACCACGAGCGAATTGGTACAGCTTTCACTGTTATCCATGAACAAATTGGCATAATTTAAATTAACACTCATAAGAAAGATACCTATGAGCAAACTAGACTAGCCAACACTGATTCAAAGTTACCCATGAGCAAATTGGCATGCATTGTTTACTCTGATACCCATAATCTTGATAATAACAGTGAATACCAAAATCTTTAGATATCTAACGATATTCCAGACATAGCAGCTTTCATCCGCTGAGGGCCACTGCTTTTTACTTCTCTTGCAAGTCTCCAGCACAGATAACTTGGAAAGTGGCGGAGAGGGGTCACGTGACAAGTCATGTGAGCAGCTAAAGTATTTGAAAGAGGCTGGTGGATAAAGAACGCTAACAAAGGCTTTGTGGATACTGAAATAAGTATGTTTGGCGCTATGCAGTATATATTGCATAGGATCCAAAACAACTTTACTTTACCTTCATAGGCTTTCGCTGCACTGACAAGACTGGACCACTCCAAACCAGATGCTGCATCAGGAAGCGGCATCATTCCTGGTTCAACGTGTCTGCTGTTAGATTCACGGATTTCAGTCAGAGAAATCTCAGAGGCGGATATGTTGGCTGAGTGGGAGTTGAGAAAAAAAATATTTGTTTTTTACAAGCCACAATGTATTTTGTATTATGGCATAAAAATAAAAACATTCTGGTCAAGTAAAAGATAATAATATTAACAAAACACACAGTCTGGCACCCACTTGCATGTACATACTTAGGGTAAAAGCAAAATGGAAGCGTTAGTTACAGTGTTTGGCCACATGGTGATAAAGCCCAGGACCAATTCAAGGTCTCTTAACTGTGTCACCCTTGTATCTTAGTTTGTTTGGTTAAAGGCAATCATGTGCGTCTCTTCCCACCTGGGTCGCTAACCAACGGCCACACATGATTGACTTCAACCAAACAGATATAACAAGTCAAAAGATCTTGACATGGTCCTGGGCTTATGATTGTTTGGCTAAATCCTAACTAACTCTTCTATTTTGGGGCCTGAGTTACTGAGGGCAAATGCAGCTGTCTGTGAGTGCCAGTGAGCAACCAGGGCTGTAGAATAATAGCACTGTAGTTTACAGCTTAGGGGCAAAAGGTTACTAGTCCAGAGGGAAAACATTTATTAGTCCACTCATGTTACAGATAGGAACAACATCAAAATAAAAATAAATGGACATTATACACTAGATCTTTCTTTGCATACATGGGCCTAGATTTAGAGTTCGGCGGTAGCCGTCAAAACCAGCGTTAGAGGCTCCTAACGCTGGTTTTGGGCGCCCGCTGGTATTTGGAGTCAGTGATTAAAGGGTCTAACGCTCACTTTTCAGCCGCGACTTTTCCATACCGCAGATCCCCCTACGCCATTTGCGTAGCCTATCTTTTCAATGGGATCTTCCTAACGCCGGTATTTAGAGTCGTTTCTGCAGTGAGCGTTAGAGCTCTAACGACAAGATTCCAGCCGCCTGAAAATAGCAGGAGTTAAGAGCTTTCTGGCTAACGCCGGTTTATAAAGCTCTTAACTACTGTACCCTAAAGTACACTAACACCCATAAACTACCTATGTACCCCTAAACCGAGCTCCCCCCACATCGGCGCCACTCGATTAAAAATTTTAACCCCTAATCTGCCGACCGCCACCTACGTTATACTTATGTACCCCTAATCTGCTGCCCCTAACCCCGCCGACCCCTATATTACATTTATTAACCCCTAATCTGCCCCCCACAACATCGCCGCCAGCTACTTACAATAATTAACCCCTAATCTTCCGACCGCAAAGCGCCGCCACCTACGTTCTCCCTATGTACCCCTAATCTGCTACCCCTAACACCGCCGACCCCTATATTATATTTATTAACCCCTAATCTGCCCCCCTCAACGTCGCCGACACCTGCCTACACTTATTAACCCCTAATCTGCCGAGCGGACCGCACCGCTACTATAATAAAGTTATTAACCCCTAACCCGCCTCACTAACCCTATCATAAATAGTATTAACCCCTAATCTGCCCTCCCTAACATCGCCGACACCTACCTTCAATTATTAACCCCTAATCTTCCGATCGGAGCTCACCGCTATTCTAATAAATGTATTAACCCCTAAAGCTAAGTCTAACCCTAACACTAACACCCCCCTAACTTAAATATAATTTACATCTAACGAAATAAATTAACTCTTATTAAATAAATTATTCTATTTAAAGCTAAATACTTACCTGTAAAATAAACCCTAATATAGCTACAATATAAATTATAATTATATTTTAGCTATTTTAGGATTAATATTTATTTTACAGGCAACTTGGTATTTATTTTAACTAGGTACAATAGCTATGAAATAGTTAAGAACTATTTAATAGTTACCTAGTTAAAATAATTACAAAATTACCTGTAAAATAAATCCTAACCTAAGATATAATTAAACCTAACACTACCCTATCAATAAAATAATTAAATAAACTACCTACAATTAACCTAACACTACACTATCAATAAATTAAATAAACACAATTGCTACAAATAAATCCAATTAAATAAACTAGCTAAAGTACAAAAAATAAAAAAGAACTAAGTTACAGAAAATAAAAAAATATTTACAAACATAAGAAATATATTACAACAATTTTAAACTAATTACACCTACTCTAAGCCCCCTAATAAAATAACAAAGCCCCCCAAAATAAAAAATTCCCTACCCTATTCTAAATTAGAAAAGTTACAAGCTCTTTTACCTTACCAGCCCTGAACAGGGCCCTTTGCGGGGCATGCCCCAAGAAGTTCAGCTCTTTTGCCTGTAAAAGAAAACATACAATACCCCCCCCCAACATTACAACCCACCACCCACATACCCCTAATCTAACCCAAACCCCCCTTAAATAAACCTAACACTAAGCCACTGAAGATCTTCCTACCTTGTCTTCACCATACCAGGTTCACCGATCCGTCCTGGCTCCGATATCTTCATCCAACCCAAGCGGGGGCTAGACATCCACTGAAGAAGTCCAGAAGAGGGTCCAAAGTCTTCCTCCTATCCGGCAAGAAGAGGACATCCGGACCGGCAAACATCTTCTCCAAGCGGCATCTTCGATCTTCTTCCATCCGGTGCGGAGCGGGTCCATCTTGAAGCAGGCGACGCGGATCCATCCTCTTCTTCCGATGTCTCCCGACGAATGACGGTTCCTTTAAGGGACGTCATCCAAGATGGCGTCCCTCGAATTCCGATTGGCTGATAGGATTCTATCAGCCAATCGGAATTAAGGTAGGAATTTTCTGATTGGCTGATGGAATCAGCCAATCAGAATCAAGTTCAATCCGATTGGCTGATCCAATCAGCCAATCAGATTGAGCTCGCATTCTATTGGCTGTTCCGATCAGCCAATAGAATGCGAGCTCAATCTGATTGGCTGATTGGATCAGCCAATCGGATTGAACTTGATTCTGATTGGCTGATTCCATCAGCCAATCAGAAAATTCCTACCTTAATTCCGATTGGCTGATAGAATCCTATCAGCCAATCGGAATTCGAGGGACGCCATCTTGGATGACGTCCCTTAAAGGAACCGTCATTCGTCGGGAGACATCGGAAGAAGAGGATGGATCCGCGTCGCCTGCTTCAAGATGGACCCGCTCCGCACCGGATGGAAGAAGATCGAAGATGCCGCTTGGAGAAGATGTTTGCCGGTCCGGATGTCCTCTTCTTGCCGGATAGGAGGAAGACTTTGGACCCTCTTCTGGACTTCTTCAGTGGATGTCTAGCCCCCGCTTGGGTTGGATGAAGATATCGGAGCCAGGACGGATCGGTGAACCTGGTATGGTGAAGACAAGGTAGGAAGATCTTCAGGGGCTTAGTGTTAGGTTTATTTAAGGGGGGTTTGGGTTAGATTAGGGGTATGTGGGTGGTGGGTTGTAATGTTGGGGGGGGGGGTATTGTATGTTTTCTTTTACAGGCAAAAGAGCTGAACTTCTTGGGGCATGCCCCGCAAAGGGCCCTGTTCAGGGCTGGTAAGGTAAAAGAGCTTGTAACTTTTCTAATTTAGAATAGGGTAGGGAATTTTTTATTTTGGGGGGCTTTGTTATTTTATTAGGGGGCTTAGAGTAGGTGTAATTAGTTTAAAATTGTTGTAATATATTTCTTATGTTTGTAAATATTTTTTTATTTTTTGTACTTTAGCTAGTTTATTTAATTGTATTTATTTGTAGCAATTGTGTTTATTTAATTTATTGATAGTGTAGTGTTAGGTTAATTGTAGGTAATTGTAGGTAGTTTATTTAATTATTTTATTGATAGGGTAGTGTTAGGTTTAATTATATCTTAGGTTAGGATTTATTTTACAGGTAATTTTGTAATTATTTTAACTAGGTAACTATTAAATAGTTCTTAACTATTTAATAGCTATTGTACCTAGTTAAAATAAATACCAAGTTGCCTGTAAAATAAATATTAATCCTAAAATAGCTAAAATATAATTATAATTTATATTGTAGCTATATTAGGGTTTATTTTACAGGTAAGTATTTAGCTTTAAATAGGAATAATTTATTTAATAAGAGTTAATTTATTTCGTTAGATGTAAATTATATTTAAGTTAGGGGGGTGTTAGTGTTAGGGTTAGACTTAGCTTTAGGGGTTAATACATTTATTAGAATAGCGGTGAGCTCCGATCGGAAGATTAGGGGTTAATAATTGAAGGTAGGTGTCGGCGATGTTAGGGAGGGCAGATTAGGGGTTAATACTATTTATGATAGGGTTAGTGAGGCGGGTTAGGGGTTAATAACTTTATTATAGTAGCGGTGCGGTCCGCTCGGCAGATTAGGGGTTAATAAGTGTAGGTAGGTGTCGGCGACGTTGTGGGGGGCAGATTAGGGGTTAATAAATATAACATAGGGGTCGGCGATGTTAGGGCAGCAGATTAGGGGTACATAGGGATAACGTAGGTTGCGGCGGTTTACGGAGCGGAAGATTAGGGGTTAAAAGTGTAATGCAGGGGTCAGCGATAGCGGGGTCGGCAGATTAGGGGTTAATAAGTATAAGGTTAGGGGTGTTTAGACTCGGGGTACATGTTAGAGTGTTAGGTGCAGACGTAGGAAGTGTTTCCCCATAGGAAACAATGGGGCGGCGTTAGGAGCTGAACGCTGCTTTTTTGCAGGTGTTAGGTTTTTTTTCAGCTCAAACAGTCCCATTGTTTCCTATGGGAGAATCGTGCACGAGCACGTTTTTGATGCCGGCCGCGTCCGTAAGCAACTCTGGTATCGAGAGTTGCATTTGCGGTAAAAATGCTCTACGCTCCTTTTTTGGAGCCTAACGCAGCATTTGTTTTAACTCTCAATACCAGAGTTAAATTTATGGTGCGGCCAGAAAAAAGCCCGCGGAGCGTTAACAGCCCTTTTACCGCCGAACTCTAAATCTAGGCCATGTTTTGTAGATGATCCATTTATATTGCCTATACAGCCTTTTATTTATTTTTTTAAAAATGTATAGTTTTGCTTATTTTTAAATAACATTGCACTAATTTTCAGACTCCTAACCAAGCCCCAAAGTTTTAGGAGAATACTGATGTATACCCACTCCAGCTTGCTCCTGTTTGTGTAAAGAGTCTTTTTATATGCAGAGCAAGGGGGAGGGGTGTGTGTGTGTTTGCTATATAACCACTTTCAGTGGCTGTTCCAGCTAACCTATTCAACAGAGCTAAACTGGGAGCTTCTAGGTAAGTTTTTAAACCGTTTCATACTGGATTTTTAGATCAGTATCTGTGCATATTATTCTTGATAGCAGTGTCTATTACATGCAGTTAAATGAAAATTTGAGTATACTGTAATGGTTCTAATAAAAATAAAATTGTGATAATATTACATAGACAATTTCCCCTTCCATACCAGCGTGAGGAGAGGAGATAGTACCCTCAAAAAATTACCACAATTTATTTTTTTGGGGGGGTGTTAAAGATCTACTGAGTGTTGGTTATTTACCGTCATTCTAAAAAATGATTACAAAACTGTAACCTTGGTTGCAAGAAGGTGAGAGAACATTACCTTAAAGGGACACTGAACCCACATTTTTCTTTCATGATTCAGACAGAGCATGTCATTTTAAGCAACTTTCTAATCGGCATCTAAACTTACATTCTTGCTTTTCAAATAAATAAACCAAGAGAATGAAGAAAATTTGATAATAGGAGTAAATTAGAAAGTTGCTTAAAATTGCATGCTCTATCTGAATCGCAAAAGAAAAAATGTGGGTTCAGTGTCCCTTTAAAAGAAAAAATGTGGGTTCAGTGTCCCTTTAATGTCTTATATATAATATACATACAGAAGAAGCACAGAGAAAATAGCTCTAATGATTTTATTTTACCCATCTTCTCTGGCATGTTGGTTGGGTGCTGTCGCCGAACAGGAAGGGTGTTGGATGGGTAATTGCTGTTAAACATAGCATCATTGACTGATAAAGGCTCCAACACTGGAGAGCAAGCGAAGCTCGCATCTCGGCGCCCGCTGCAAAGACTTTCATCAGACAGGGTCCTGTGCAGGGTCTTCTGGGGGGACTATAGAAAGAGAAGAAAAAAATAAATATATATATGTATGTATTTTGTAGTAAACCTGTCTTTTTCTTAGTCGATACTTGAAGCTGACATTCTGTGCCAGTCTGCTATAATGTGCTCTGGCATTAGTCATCTAATTTGTTTTTGATATGCAAATGTTCAACACAATTATTTTATATAATGTATTTCCATTATCAAATTGTGCAGTCTTTTTACATACACACTTTATGAGGCATCAGCTACTATTCAGCAAAGTGTATATATATATTTAAGTCTGTGATTGGCTGATGACAGTCACATGAGGGGCTGGCAAATTAAAGTAAATTTGGAATTTTGTTACACAAAAATATATTGCCCATTTACAATTCAGAATAAATAGTAAAAAGCAGGGCAGCTAGAAATTGGGAGGATAGGAGGACAGGCTGAGAGGAGAGAGCACAGGAGGTCTGGCAGAAGAGAGGCCAGGGGTACTGGCAAAAGAGAAAGGCCAGGAGGACGGCCAAAAAGGAGAGAGGCTATGGGGACTTGCCGAAGAGAGAGGTGATAGGAGGACTGTCAGAAGAGAGGACCAGGTAGAGAGGGACCAGGTGAACAGGTAGAGAGGGACCAGGTGAACAGGTAGAGAGGGACCAGGTGAACAGGCAGAAGGGAGAGGGGCCAGGTGAACAGGCAGAAGGGAGAGGGGCCAGGTGAACAGGCAGAAGGGAGAGGGACCAGGTGAACAGGCAGAAGGGAGAGGGGCCAGGTGAACAGGCAGAAGGGAGAGGGGCCAGGTGAACAGGCAGAAGGGAGAGAGGCCAGGAGAACAGGCAGAAGGGAGAGGGGCCAGGAGAACAGGCAGAAGGGAGAGAGGCCAGGAGAACAGGCAGAAGGGAGAGAGGCCAGGAGAACAGGCAGAAGGGAGAGAGGCCAGGAGAACAGGCAGAAGGGAGAGGGGCCAGGTGAACAGGCAGAAGGGAGAGAGGCCAGGAGAACAGGCAGAAGGGAGAGAGGCCAGGAGAACAGGCAGAAGGGAGAGAGGCCAGGAGAACAGGCATAAGGGAGAGAGGCCAGGAGAACAGGCAGAAGGGAGAGAGGCAATGAGAACAGGCAGAAGGGAGAGAGGCCAGTAGATCAGGAAGGAGGGAGAGAGGCCAGGTGAACAGGCAGAATGAGAGAGGCCAGTAGAAAAGGCAGAAGGGAGAGAGGCCAGTAGAACAGGCAGAAGGGAGAGAGGCAATGAGAACAGGCAGAAGGGAGAGAGGCCAGTAGATCAGGAAGGAGGGAGAGAGGCCAGGTGAACAGGCAGAATGAGAGAGGCCAGTAGAAAAGGCAGAAGGGAGAGAGGCCAGTAGAAAAGGCAGAAGGGAGAGAGGCCAGGAGAACAGGCAGAAGGGAGAGAGGCCAGGAGAACAGGCAGAAGGGAGAGAGGCCAGGAGAACAGGCAGAAGGGAGAGAGGCCAGGAGAACAGGCAGAAGGGAGAGAGGCCAGGAGAACAGGCATAAGGGAGAGAGGCCAGGAGAACAGGCAGAAGGGAGAGAGGCCAGGAGAACAGGCAGAAGGGAGAGAGGCCAGGTGAACAGGCAGAAGGGAGAGAGGCCAGGTGAACAGGCAGAAGGGAGAGAGGCAATGAGAACAGGCAGAAGGGAGAGAGGCCAGTAGATCAGGAAGGAGGGAGAGAGGCCAGGTGAACAGGCAGAATGAGAGAGGCCAGTAGAAAAGGCAGAAGGGAGAGAGGCCAGTAGAACAGGCAGAAGGGAGAGAGGCAATGAGAACAGGCAGAAGGGAGAGAGGCCAGTAGTTCAGGAAGGAGGGAGAGAGGCCAGGTGAACAGGCAGAATGAGAGAGGCCAGTAGAAAAGGCAGAAGGGAGAGAGGCCAGTAGAACAGGCAGAAGGGAGAGAGGCCAGGTGAACAGGCAGAAGGGAGAGAGGCCAGGTGAACAGGCAGAAGGGAGAGGCCAGGAGAACAGGCAGAAGAGAGAGAGGCCAGGAGAACAAGCAGAAGGCAAAGAGGCCAGGAGAACAAGCAGAAGGCAAAGAGGCCAGGAGAACAGGCAGAAGAGAGAGAGGCCAGGAGAACATGCAGAAGAGAGAGAGGCCAGGAGAACAAGCAGAAGGGAGAGAGGCCAGGAGAACAGGCAGAAGGGAGAGAGGCCAGGAGAACAGGCAGAAGGGAGAGAGGCCAGTAGAAAAGGCAGAAGGGAGAGAGGCCAGTAGAAAAGGCAGAAGGGAGAGAGGCCAGTAGAAAAGGCAGAAGGGAGAGAGGCCAGGTGAACAGGCAGAAGGGAGAGAGGCCAGGAGAACAGGCAGAAGAGAGAGAGGCCAGGAGAACAAGCAGAAGGCAAAGAGGCCAGGAGAACAAGCAGAAGGCAAAGAGGCCAGGAGAACAGGCAGAAGAGAGAGAGGCCAGGAGAACAAGCAGAAGGGAGAGAGGCCAGGAGAACAGGCAGAAGAGAGGCCAGGAGAACAGGCAGAAGAGAGTCCAGGTGAACAGGCAGAAGGGAGAGAGGCCAGGAGAAAAGGCAGAAGGGAGAGAGACCAGTAGAAAAGGCAGAAGGGAGAGAGGCCAGGAGAACAGGCAGAAGGGAGAGAGACCAGTAGAAAAGGCAGAAGGGAGAGAGACCAGTAGAAAAGGCAGAAGGGAGAGAGGCCAGGTGAACAGGCAGAAGGGAGAGGGGCCAGGAGAACAGGCAGAAGAGAGAGAGGCCAGGAGAACAAGCAGAAGGCAAAGAGGCCAGGAGAACAAGCAGAAGGCAAAGAGGCCAGGAGAACAAGCAGAAGGCAAAGAGGCCAGGAGAACAGGCAGAAGAGAGAGAGGCCAGGAGAACATGCAGAAGAGAGAGAGGCCAGGAGAACACGCAGAAGAGAGAGAGGCCAGGAGAACACGCAGAAGGGAGAGAGGCCAGGAGAACAAGCAGAAGGGAGAGAGGCCAGGAGAACAGGCAGAAAACAGAATTTATGTTTACCTGATAAATTACTTTCTCCAACGGTGTGTCCGGTCCACGGCGTCATCCTTACTTGTGGGATATTCTCTTCCCCAACAGGAAATGGCAAAGAGCCCAGCAAAGCTGGTCACATGATCCCTCCTAGGCTCCGCCTTCCCCAGTCATTCGACCGACGTAAAGGAGGAATATTTGCATAGGAGAAACCATATGATACCGTGGTGACTGTAGTTAAAGAAAATAAATTATCAGACCTGATTAAAAAACCAGGGCGGGCCGTGGACCGGACACACCGTTGGAGAAAGTAATTTATCAGGTAAACATAAATTCTGTTTTCTCCAACATAGGTGTGTCCGGTCCACGGCGTCATCCTTACTTGTGGGAACCAATACCAAAGCTTTAGGACACGGATGAAGGGAGGGAGCAAATCAGGTCACCTAGATGGAAGGCACCACGGCTTGCAAAACCTTTCTCCCAAAAATAGCCTCAGAAGAAGCAAAAGTATCAAACTTGTAAAATTTAGTAAAAGTGTGCAGTGAAGACCAAGTCGCTGCCTTACATATCTGATCAACAGAAGCCTCGTTCTTGAAGGCCCATGTGGAAGCCACAGCCCTAGTGGAATGAGCTGTGATTCTTTCAGGAGGCTGCCGTCCGGCAGTCTCGTAAGCCAATCTGATGATGCTTTTAATCCAAAAAGAGAGAGAGGTAGAAGTTGCTTTTTGACCTCTCCTTTTACCAGAATAAACAACAAACAAGGAAGATGTTTGTCTAAAATCCTTTGTAGCATCTAAATAGAATTTTAGAGCACGAACTACATCCAAATTGTGCAACAAACGTTCCTTCTTTGAAACTGGATTCGGACACAAAGAAGGTACGACTATCTCCTGGTTAATGTTTTTGTTAGAAACAACTTTCGGAAGAAAACCAGGTTTAGTACGCAGAACCACCTTATCTGCATGGAACACCAGATAAGGAGGAGAACACTGCAGGGCAGATAATTCTGAAACTCTTCTAGCAGAAGAAATTGCAACCAAAAACAAAACTTTCCAAGATAATAACTTAATATCAACGGAATGTAAGGGTTCAAACGGAACCCCCTGAAGAACTGAAAGAACTAAATTGAGACTCCAAGGAGGAGTCAAAGGTTTGTAAACAGGCTTGATTCTAACCAGAGCCTGAACAAAGGCTTGAACATCTGGCACAGCTGCCAGCTTTTTGTGAAGTAACACAGACAAGGCAGAAATCTGTCCTTTCAAAGAACTTGCAGATAATCCTTTCTCCAAACCTTCTTGAAGAAAGGATAGAATCTTAGGAATTTTTATCTTGTCCCAAGGGAATCCTTTAGATTCACACCAATAGATATATTTTTTCCATATTTTGTGGTAGATTTTTCTAGTTACAGGCTTTCTGGCCTGAACAAGAGTATCAATGACAGAATCTGAGAACCCTCGCTTTGATAAGATCAAGCGTTCAATCTCCAAGCAGTCAGTTGGAGTGAGACCAGATTCGGATGTTCGAACGGACCTTGAACAAGAAGGTCTCGTCTCAAAGGTAGCTTCCATGGTGGAGCCGATGACATATTCACCAGGTCTGCATACCAAGTCCTGCGTGGCCACGCAGGAGCTATCAAGATCACCGATGCCCTCTCCTGATTGATCCTGGCTACCAGCCTGGGGATGAGAGGAAACGGCGGGAATACATAAGCTAGTTTGAAGGTCCAAGGTGCTACTAGTGCATCTACTAGAGTCGCCTTGGGATCCCTGGATCTGGACCCGTAGCAAGGAACCTTGAAGTTCTGACGAGAGGCCATCAGATCCATGTCTGGAATGCCCCACAGTTGAGTGATTTGGGCAAAGATTTCCGGATGGAGTTCCCACTCCCCCGGATGAAATGTCTGACGACTCAGAAAATCCGCTTCCCAGTTTTCCACTCCTGGAATGTGGATTGCAGACAAGTGGCAGGAGTGAGTCTCCGCCCATTGAATGATTTTGGTCACTTCTTCCATCGCCAGGGAACTCCTTGTTCCCCCCTGATGGTTGATGTACGCAACAGTCGTCATGTTGTCTGATTGAAACCGTATGAACTTGGTCTTTGCTAGCTGAGGCCAAGCCTTGAGAGCATTGAATATCGCTCTCAGTTCCAGAATATTTATCGGGAGAGTAGATTTTTCCCGAGACCAAAGACCCTGCGCTTTCAGGGGTCCCCAGACCGCACCCAAGCCCACCAGACTGGCGTCGGTCGTGACAATGACCCACTCTGGTCTGCGGAAGCTCATCCCCTGTGACAGGTTGTCCAGGGACAGCCACCAACTGAGTGAATCTCTGGTCCTCTGATCTACTTGTATCGTCGGAGACAAGTCTGTATAGTCCCCATTCCACTGACTGAGCATGCACAGTTGTAATGGTCTTAGATGAATTCGCGCAAAAGGAACTATGTCCATTGCCGCTACCATCAAACCTATTACTTCCATGCACTGCGCTATGGAAGGAAGAGGAACAGAATGAAGTATTTGACAAGAGTTTAGAAGTTTTGATTTTCTGGCCTCTGTCAGAAAAATCCTCATTTCTAAGGAGTCTATTATTGTTCCCAAGAAGGGAACCCTCGTTGACGGAGATAGAGAACTTTTTTCTACGTTCACTTTCCACCCGTGAGATCTGAGAAAGGCCAGGACAATGTCCGTGTGGGCCTTTGCTTGTGGAAGGGACGACGCTTGAATCAGAATGTCGTCCAAGTAAGGTACTACTGCAATGCCCCTTGGTCTTAGCACCGCTAGAAGGGACCCTAGTACCTTTGTGAAAATTCTTGGAGCAGTGGCTAATCCGAACGGAAGTGCCACAAACTGGTAATGCTTGTCCAGGAATGCGAACCTTAGGAACCGATGATGTTCCTTGTGGATAGGAATATGTAGATACGCATCCTTTAAATCCACCGTGGTCATGAATTGACCTTCCTGGATGGAAGGAAGAATTGTTTGAATGGTTTCCATTTTGAACGATGGAACCTTGAGAAACTTGTTTAGGATCTTGAGATCTAAGATTGGTCTGAATGTTCCCTCTTTTTTGGGAACTACGAACAGATTGGAGTAGAACCCCATCCCTTGTTCTCCTAATGGAACAGGATGAATCACTCCCATTTTTAACAGGTCTTCTACACAATGTAAGAATGCCTGTCTTTTTATGTGGTCTGAAGACAATTGAGACCTGTGGAACCTCCCCCTTGGGGGAAGCCCCTTGAATTCCAGAAGATAACCTTGGGAGACTATTTCTAGCGCCCAAGGATCCAGAACATCTCTTGCCCAAGCCTGAGCGAAGAGAGAGAGTCTGCCCCCCACCAGATCCGGTCCCGGATCGGGGGCCAACATCTCATGCTGTTTTGGTAGCAGTGGCAGGTTTCTTGGCCTGCTTTCCTTTGTTCCAGCCTTGCATTGGCCTCCAGGCTGGCTTGGCTTGAGAAGTATTACCCTCTTGCTTAGAGGACGTAGCACTTGGGGCTGGTCCGTTTCTGCGAAAGGGACGAAAATTAGGTTTATTTTTGGCCTTGAAAGACCTATCCTGAGGAAGGGCGTGGCCCTTGGCCCCAGTGATATCAGAAATAATCTCTTTCAAGTCAGGGCCAAACAGCGTTTTCCCCTTGAAAGGAATGTTAAGCAATTTGTTCTTGGAAGACGCATCCGCTGACCAAGATTTTAGCCAAAGCGCTCTGCGCGTCACAATAGCAAAACCAGAATTTTTCGCCGCTAACCTAGCCAATTGCAAAGTGGCGTCTAGGGTGAAAGAATTAGCCAATTTGAGAGCATGAATTCTGTCCATAATCTCCTCATAAGAAGAATTATTATTGAGCGCCTTTTCTAGTTCATCGAACCAGAAACACGCTGCTGTAGTGACAGGAACAATGCATGAAATTGGTTGTAGAAGGAAACCTTGCTGAACAAATATCTTTTTAAGCAAACCCTCTAATTTTTTATCCATAGGATCTTTGAAAGCACAACTATCTTCTATGGGTATAGTGGTGCGTTTGTTTAGAGTAGAAACCGCCCCCTCGACCTTGGGGACTGTCTGCCATAAGTCCTTTCTGGGGTCGACCATAGGAAACAATTTCTTAAATATGGGGGGAGGGACGAAAGGTATACCGGGCCTTTCCCATTCTTTATGTACAATGTCCGCCACCCGCTTGGGTATAGGAAAAGCTTCGGGGGGCCCCGGGACCTCTAAGAACTTGTCCATTTTACATAATTTCTCTGGAATGACCAAATTCTCACAATCATCCAGAGTAGATAACACCTCCTTAAGCAGAGCGCGGAGATGTTCCAATTTAAATTTAAATGTAATCACATCAGGTTCTGCTTGTTGAGAAATTTTCCCTGAATCTGAAATTTCTCCCTCAGACAAAACCTCCCTGGCCCCCTCAGACTGGTGTAGGGGCACTTCAGAACCAATATCATCAGCGTCCTCATGCTCTTCAGTATTTTCTAAAACAGAGCAGTCGCGCTTTCGCTGATAAGTGGGCATTTTGGCTAAAATGTTTTTGATAGAATTATCCATTACAGCCGTTAATTGTTGCATAGTAAGGAGTATTGGCGCACTAGATGTACTAGGGGCCTCCTGTGTGGGCAAGACTGGTGTAGACGAAGGAGGGGATGATGCAGTACCATGCTTACTCCCCTCACTTGAGGAATCATCTTGGGCATCATTTTCTCTAAATTTTGTGTCACATAAATCACATCTATTTAAATGAGAAGGAACCTTGGCTTCCCCACATACAGAACACAGTCTATCTGGTAGTTCAGACATGTTAAACAGGCATAAACTTGATAACAAAGTACAAAAAACGTTTTAAAATAAAACCGTTACTGTCACTTTAAATTTTAAACTGAACACACTTTATTACTGCAAATGTGAAAAAGTATGAAGGAATTGTTCAAAATTCACCAAAATTTCACCACAGTGTCTTAAAGCCTTAAAAGTATTGCACACCAAATTTGGAAGCTTTAACCCTTAAAATAACGGAACCGGAGCCGTTTTTATATTTAACCCCTTTACAGTCCCTGGTATCTGCTTTGCTGAGACCCAACCAAGCCCAAAGGGGAATACGATACCAAATGACGCCTTCAGAAAGTCTTTTCTATGTATCAGAGCTCCTCACACATGCATCTGCATGTCATGCTTCCCAAAAACAAGTGCGCAATAGAGGCGCGAAAATGAGACTCTGCCTATGATTAGGGAAAGCCCCTAGAGAATAAGGTGTCCCATACAGTGCCTGCCGGTTATTTTACATAATTCCCAAGATTAAAATAATTCCTCAAGGCTATGGAGTATAAAATATGCTTATATATAAATCGTTTTAGCCCAGAAAATGTCTGCAGTCTTAAAAGCCCTTGTGAAGCCCTTTTTTTTCTTTATGTAATAAAAATGGCTTACCGGATCCCATAGGGAAAATGACAGCTTCCAGCATTACATCGTCTTGTTAGAATGTGTCATACCTCAAGCAGCAAAAGTCTGCTCACTGTTTCCCCCAACTGAAGTTAATTCCTCTCAACAGTCCTGTGTGGAAACAGCCATCGATTTTAGTAACGGTTGCTAAAATCATTTTCCTCTTACAAACAGAAATCTTCATCTCTTTTCTGTTTCAGAGTAAATAGTACATACCAGCACTATTTTAAAATAACAAACTCTTGATTGAATAATAAAAACTACAGTTAAACACTAAAAAACTCTAAGCCATCTCCGTGGAGATGTTGCCTGTACAACGGCAAAGAGAATGACTGGGGAAGGCGGAGCCTAGGAGGGATCATGTGACCAGCTTTGCTGGGCTCTTTGCCATTTCCTGTTGGGGAAGAGAATATCCCACAAGTAAGGATGACGCCGTGGACCGGACACACCTATGTTGGAGAAAAGAGAGAGTCCAGGTGAACAGGCAGAAGGGAGAGAGGCCAGGTGAACAGGCAGAATGAGAGAGGCCAGTAGAAAAGGCAGAAGGGAGAGAGGCCAGTAGAACAGGCAGAAGGGAGAGAGGCCAGGTGAACAGGCAGAAGGGAGAGAGGCCAGGAGAACAGGCAGAAGAGAGAGAGGCCAGGAGAACAAGCAGAAGGCAAAGAGGCCAGGAGAACAAGCAGAAGGCAAAGAGGCCAGGAGAACAGGCAGAAGAGAGAGAGGCCAGGAGAACAAGCAGAAGGCAAAGAGGCCAGGAGAACAAGCAGAAGGCAAAGAGGCCAGGAGAACAGGCAGAAGAGAGAGAGGCCAGGAGAACATGCAGAAGAGAGAGAGGCCAGGAGAACAAGCAGAAGGGAGAGAGGCCAGGAGAACAGGCAGAAGGGAGAGAGGCCAGGAGAACAGGCAGAAGGGAGAGAGGCCAGGAGAACAGGCAGAAGGGAGAGAGGCCAGGAGAACAGGCAGAATGGAGAGAGGCCAGGAGAACAGGCAGAAGGGAGAGAGGCCAGGAGAACAGGCAGAAGGGAGAGAGGCCAGAAGAACAGGCAGAAGGGAGAGAGGCCAGAAGAACAGGCAGAAGGGAGAGAGGCCAGGAGAACAGGCAGAAGGGAGGGAGGCCAGGAGAACAAGCAGAAGGCAAAGAGGCCAGGAGAACAAGCAGAAGGCAAAGAGGCCAGGAGAACAGGCAGAAGAGAGAGAGGCCAGGAGAACATGCAGAAGGGAGAGGGGCCAGGAGAACATGCAGAAGGGAGAGGGGCCAGGAGAACAGGCAGAAGGGAGAGAGGCCAGGAGAACAGGCAGAAGGGAGAGAGGCCAGGAGAACAGGCAGAATGGAGAGAGGCCAGGAGAACAGGCAGAATGGAGAGAGGCCAGGAGAACAGGCAGAAGGGAGAGAGGCCAGGAGAACAAGCAGAAGGCAAAGAGGCCAGGAGAACAAGCAGAAGGCAAAGAGGCCAGGAGAACAGGCAGAAGAGAGAGAGGCCAGGAGAACAGGCAGAAGAGAGAGAGGCCAGGAGAACAGGCAGAAGAGAGAGAGGCCAGGAGAACAGGCAGAATGGAGAGAGGCGAGGAGAACAGGCAGAAGGGAGAGAGGCCAGGAGAACAAGCAGAAGGCAAAGAGGCCAGGAGAACAAGCAGAAGGCAAAGAGGCCAGGAGAACAGGCAGAAGAGAGAGAGGCCAGGAGAACAGGCAGAAGAGAGAGAGGCCAGGAGAACAGGCAGAAGAGAGAGAGGCCAGGAGAACAAGCAGAAGGCAAAGAGGCCAGGAGAACAAGCAGAAGGCAAAGAGGCCAGGAGAACAGGCAGAAGGGAGAGAGGCCAGGAGAACAAGCAGAAGAGAGAGAGGCCAGGAGAACAAGCAGAAGAGAGAGAGGCCAGGAGAACAGGCAGAAGGGAGAGAGGCCAGGAGAACAGGCAGAATGGAGAGAGGCCAGGAGAACAGGCAGAAGGGAGAGAGGCCAGGAGAACAGGCAGAAGGGAGAGAGGCCAGAAGAACAGGCAGAAGGGAGAGAGGCCAGAAGAACAGGCAGAAGGGAGAGAGGCCAGGAGAACAGGCAGAAGGGAGAGAGGCCAGGAGAACAGGCAGAAGGGAGAGAGGCCAGGAGAACAGGTAGAAGGGAGAGAGGCCAGTAGATCAGGAAGGAGGGAGAGAGGCCAGGTGAACAGGCAGAATGAGAGAGGCCAGTAGAAAAGGCAGAAGGGAGAGAGGCCAGTAGAACAGGCAGAAGAGAGAGAGGCCAGGAGAACAAGCAAAAGGGAGAGAGGCCTGAAGAACAGGCAGAAGGGAGAGAGGCCAGGAGAACAGGCAGAAGGGAGAGAGGCCAGAAGAGCAGGCAGAAGGGAGAGAGGCCAGGAGACCAGGCAGAAGGGAGAGAGGCCAGAAGACCAGGCAGAAGGGAGAGAGGCCAGGAGACCAGGCAGAAGGGAGAGAGGCCAGGAGACCAGGCAGAAGGGAGAGAGGCCAGGAGACCAGGCAGAAGGGAGAGAGGCCAGGAGACAAGGCAGAAGGGAGAGAGGCCAGGAGAACAGGCAGACGGAAGAGAGGCCAAGAGAACAGGCAGAAGGGAGAGAGGCCAGGTGAACAGGCAGAAGGGAGAGAGGCCAAGAGAACAGGCAGAAGGGAGAGAGGCCAGGAGAACAGGCAGAAGGGAGAGAGGCCAGGTGAACAGGCAGAAGGGAGAGAGGCCAGTAGAACAGGCAGAAGGGAGAGAGGCCAGGTGAACAGGCAGAAGGGAGAGAGGCCAGGTGAACAGGCAGAAGGGAGAGAGGCCAGGTGAACAGGCAGAAGGGAGAGAGGCCAGGAGAACATGCAGAAGGGAGAGAGGCCAGGTGAACATGCAGAAGAGAGAGAGGCCAGGAGAACAGGCAGAAGGGAGAGAGGCCAGGAGAACAGGCAGAAGAGAGAGAGGCCAGGTGAACAGGTATAAGGGAGTGAGGCCAGGTGAAAAGGCAGAAGGGAGAGAGGCCAGTAGATCAGAAAGGAGGGAGAGAGGCCAGGTGAACAGGCAGAAGGAGAGAGGCCAGTAGAACAGGCAGAAGGGAGAGAGGCCAGGAGAACAGGCAGAAGGGAGAGAGGCCAGGAGAACATGCAGAAGGGAGAGAGGCCAGGAGAACATGCAGAAGAGAGAGAGGCAATGAGAACAGGCAGAAGGGAGAGAGGCCAGGTGAACATGCAGAAGAGAGAGAGGCCAGGAGAACAGGCAGAAGGGAGAGAGGCCAGGAGAACAGGCAGAAGGGAGAGAGGCCAGGTGAACAGGCAGAAGGGAGAGAGGCAATGAGAACAGGCAGAAGGGAGAGAGGCCAGGACGAAGGGCAGAAGGGAGGGTGGCCAGGACGAAGGGTAGAAGGGAGAGAGGCCAGGACGAAGGGCAGAAGGGAGAGAGGCCAGGACGAAGGGCAGAAGGGAGAGTGGCCAGGACGAATGGCAGAAGGGAGGGAGGCCAGGACGAATGGTAGAAGGGAGGGAGGCCAGGACGAAGGGCAGAAGGGAGAGAGGCCAGGACGAAGGGCAGAAGGGAGGGTGGCCAGGACGAAGGGTAGAAGGGAGAGAGGCCAGGACGAAGGGCAGAAGGGAGAGAGGCCAGGACGAAGGGCAGAAGGGAGAGAAGCGAGGACGAATGGCAGAAGGGAGGGAGGCCAGGACGAAGGGCAGAAGGGAGAGTGGCCAGGACGAATGGCAGAAGGGAGGGAGGCCAGGACGAAGGGCAGAAGGGAGAGTGGCCAGGACGAATGGCAGAAGGGAGAGTGGCCAGGACGAAGGGCAGAAGGGAGAGAGGCCAGGACGAAGGGCAGAAGGGAGAGAGGCCAGGACGAAGGGCAGAAGGGAGAGAGGCCAGGACGAAGGGCAGAAGGGAGAGAGGCCAGGACGAAGGGCAGAAGGGAGAGAGGCCAGGACGAAGGGCAGAAGGGAGAGAGGCCAGGATGAAGGGCAGAAGGGAGAGAGGCCAGGATGAAGGGCAGAAGGGAGAGAGGCCAGGACGAAGAGCAGAAGGGAGGGAGGCCAGGACGAAGGGCAGAAGGGAGGGAGGCCAGGACGAATGGCAGAAGGGAGGGAGGCCAGGACGAAGGGCAGAAGGGAGAGTGGCCAGGACGAAGGGCAGAAGGGAGGGAGGCCAGGACGAAGGGCAGAAGGGAGGGAGGCCAGGACGAAGGGCAGAAGGGAGAGAGGCCAGGACGAATGGCAGAAGGGAGGGAGGCCAGGACGAATGGCAGAAGGGAGAGAAACCAGGACGAAGGGAGGAAGGGAAAGAAAAACAGAATTTATGCTTATCTGATAAATTACTTTCTCCAACGGTGTGTCCGGTCCACGGCGTCATCCTTACTTGTGGGATATTCTCCTCCCCAACAGGAAATGGCAAAGAGCCCAGCAAAGCTGGTCACATGATCCCCCCTAGGCTCCGCCTTCCCCAGTCATTCGACCGACATAAAGGAGGAATATGCATAGGAGAAATCATGATACCGTGGTGACTGTAGTTAGAGAAATTAATTCAACAGACCTGATCAAAAACCAGGGCGGGCCGTGGACCGGACACACCGTTGGAGAAAGTAATTTATCAGGTAAGCATAAATTCTGTTTTCTCCAACATAGGTGTGTCCGGTCCACGGCGTCATCCTTACTTGTGGGAACCAATACCAAAGCTTTAGGACACGGATGATGGGAGGGAACAAATCAGGTCGCCTAGATGGAAGGCACCACGGTTTGCAAAACCTTTCTCCCAAAAATAGCCTCAGAAGAAGCAAAAGTATCAAATTTGTAGAATTTGGCAAAAGTGTGCAGTGAAGACCAAGTCGCTGCCTTACATATCTGATCAACAGAAGCCTCGTTCTTGAAGGCCCAAGTGGAAGCCACAGCCCTAGTGGAGTGAGCTGTGATTCTTTCAGGAGGCTGCCGTCCGGCAGTCTCATAAGCCAATCGGATAATGCTTTTAAGCCAGAAAGAGAGAGAGGTAGAAGTTGCTTTTTGACCTCTCCTTTTACCAGAATAAACAACAAACAAAGAAGATGTTTGTCTGAAATCCTTAGTAGCTGCTAAGTAAAATTTGAGAGCACGAACTACATCTAAGTTGTGCAACAAACGTTCCTTCTTTGAAACTGGATTAGGACACAAAGAAGGCACGACTATCTCCTGGTTAATATTTTTATTAGAAACAACTTTCGGAAGAAAACCAGGTTTAGTACGCAAAACCACCTTATCTGCATGGAACACCAGATATGGAGGAGAACACTGCAGAGCAGATAACTCTGAAACTCTTCTAGCAGAAGAGATTGCAACCAAAACTTTCCAAGATAATAACTTTATATCAACGGAATGTAGGGGTTCAAACGGAATCCCCTGAAGAACTGAAAGAACTAGATTGAGACTCCAGGGAGGAGTCAAAGGTTTGTAAACAGGCTTGATTCTAACCAGAGCCTGAACAAAAGCCTGAACGTCTGGTACAGCCGCCAGCTTTTTGTGAAGTAAAACAGATAAAGCAGAAATCTGTCCCTTCAAAGAACTCGCAGATAATCCTTTCTCCAAACCCTCTTGAAGAAAGGATAGAATCCTAGGAATTTTTATCTTGTTCCATGGGAATCCTTTAGATTCGCACCAACAGATATATTTTTTCCATATTTTATGGTAGATTTTCCTAGTTACAGGCTTTCTAGCCTGAACAAGAGTATCAATGACAGAATCTGAGAACCCTCGCTTTGATAAAATCAAGCGTTCAATCTCCAAGCAGTCAGTTGGAGTGAGGCCAGATTCGGATGTTCGAACGGACCTTGAACAAGAAGGTCCTGTCTCAGAGGTAGCTTCCATGGTGGAGCTGATGACATATTCACCAGGTCTGCATACCAAGTCCTGCGTGGCCACGCAGGAGCTATCAAGATCACCGATACCCTCTCCTGTTTGATCCTGGCTACCAGCCTGGGAATGAGAGGAAACGGTGGGAACACATAAGCTAGGTTGAAGGTCCAAGGTGCTACTAGTGCATCCACTAGAGCCGCCTTGGGATCCCTGGATCTGGACCCGTAGCAAGGAACCTTGAAGTTCTGACGAGACGCCATCAGATCCATGTCTGGAATGCCCCACAATTGAATTATTTGGGCAAACATTTCCGGATGGAGTTCCCACTCCCCCGGATGAAATGTCTGACGACTCAGAAAATCCGCTTCCCAATTTTCCACTCCTGGGATGTGGATTGCAGACAAGTGGCAGGAGTGATTCTCCGCCCATTGAATTATTTTGGTCACTTCTTCCATCGCCAGGGAACTCCTTGTTCCCCCCTGATGGTTGATATACGCAACAGTCGTCATGTTGTCTGATTGAAACCTTATGAATTTGGCCCTTGCAAGCTGAGGCCAAGCTCTGAGAGCATTGAATATCGCTCTCAGTTCCAGAATGTTTATCGGTAGAAGAGATTCTTCCCGAGACCAAAGCCCCTGAGCTTTCAGGGGTTCCCAGACCGCGCCCCAGCCCACCAGACTGGCGTCGGTCGTGACAATGACCCACTCCGGTCTGCGGAAGCTCATCCCTTGTGACAGGTTGTCCAGGGTCAGCCACCAACGGAGTGAGTCTCTGGTCCTCTGATCTACTTGTATCGTTGGAGACAAGTCTGTATAATCCCCATTCCACTGTCTGAGCATGCACAGTTGTAATGGTCTTAGATGAATTCGCGCAAAAGGAACTATGTCCATTGCCGCCACCATCAAACCTATTACTTCCATGCACTGCGCTATGGAAGGAAGAAGAACAGAATGAAGTACTTGACAAGAGTTTAGAAGTTTTGATTTTCTGGCGTCTGTCAGAAAAATCTTCATTTCTAAAGAGTCTATTATTGTTCCCAAGAAGGGGACTCTTGTTGACGGAGACAGAGAACTTTTCTCTACGTTCACTTTCCACCCGTGACATCTGAGAAAGGCTAGGACAATGTCCGTATGAGCCTTTGCTTGTGGCAGGGACGACGCTTGAATTAGAATGTCGTCCAAGTAAGGTACTACTGCAATGCCCCTCTGTCTTAACACCGCTAGAAGGGACCCTAGTACCTTTGTGAAAATTCTTGGGGCAGTGGCTAATCCGAATGGAAGTGCCACGAACTGGTAATGTTTGTCCAGAAACGCGAACCTTAGGAACCGATGATGTTCCTTGTGGATAGGAATATGTAGATACGCATCCTTTAAATCCACCGTGGTCATGAATTGACCTTCCTGGATGGTAGGAAGAATTGTTCGAATGGTTTCCATCTTGAACGATGGAACCCTGAGAAATTTGTTTAAGATCTTGAGATCCAAGATTGGTCTGAATGTTCCCTCTTTTTTGGGAACTATGAACAGATTTGAGTAGAATCCCATCCCTCGTTCCTTCAATGGAACAGGATTGATCACTCCCATTTTTAACAGGTCTTCTACACAATGTAAGAATGCCTGTTTTTTTATGTGGTCTGAAGACAATTGAGACCTGTGGAATCTTCCCCTTGGGGGTAGTTCCTTGAATTCCAGAAGATAACCTTGGGAGACTATTTCTAGAGCCCAAGGATCCAGAACATCTCTTGCCCATGCCTGAGCGAAGAGAGAAAGTCTGCCCCCCACCAGATCCGGTCCCGGATCGGGGGCCAACATCTCATGCTGTCTTGGTAGCAGTGGCAGGTTTCTTGGCCTGCTTGCCTTTGTTCCAGCCTTGCATGGGCTTCCAGGCTGGCTTGGCTTGAGACGTATTACCCTCTTGCTTAGAGGGCGTAGAGCTTGAGGCTGGTCCGTTTCTACGAAAGGGACGAAAATTAGGCTTATTTTTAGCCTTGAAAGACCTATCCTGAGGAAGGGCATGGCCCTTTCCCCCAGTGATATCTGAAATAATCTCTTTCAAGTCAGGGCCAAACAGCGTTTTCCCCTTGAAAGGAATATTAAGCAATTTGTTCTTGGATGACGCATCCGCTGACCAAGATTTTAGCCATAGCGCTCTGCGCGCCACAATAGCAAACCCTGAATTTTTCGCCGCTAATCTAGCTAATTGCAGGGTAGCGTCTAGAGTAAAAGAATTAGCCAATTTAAGAGCACGAATTCTGTCCATAATCTCCTCCAAAGGGGTAGCTTTATCTAGCGACTTTTCTAGTTCATCAAACCAAAAAGACGCTGCTGTAGTAACAGGAACACTGCATGAAATTGGCTGTAGAAGGTAACCTTGCTGAACAAACATCTTTTTAAGCAAACCTTCTAACTTTTTATCCATAGGATCTTTGAAAGCACAACTATCTTCTATAGGGATAGTGGTGCGTTTGTTTAAGGTAGAGACCGCCCCCTCGACCTTAGGGACTGTCTGCCATAAGTCCTTTCTTAAATATAGGGGGAGGGACAAAAGGTATGCCGGGCCTTTCCCATTCTTTGTTTACAATATCCACCACCCGCTTGGGTATAGGAAAAGCTTCGGGGGGCACCGGGACCTCTAGAAACTTGTCCATCTTACATAATTTCTCTGGAACGACCAAATTGTCACAATCATCCAGAGTAGAAAGCACCTCCTTAAGCAGAGCGCGGAGATGTTCCAATTTAAATTTGAATGTAATAACATCAGGTTCAGCTTGTTGAGAAATTTTTCCTGAATCTGAAATTTCTCCCTCAGACAAAACCTCCCTAGCCCCTTCAGACTGGTGTAAGGGCATGTCAGAACCATTATCATCTGCGCCCTGATGCTCTACAGTATCTAAAACAGAGCAGTCGCGCTTTCGCTGATAAGTGGGCATTTTGGCTAAAATGTTTTTAATAGAATTATCCATTACAGCCGTTAATTGTTGCATAGTAAGAATAATAGGCGCACTAGATGTACTAGGGGCCTCTTGTGTGGGCAAGACTGGTGTAGACACATAAGGGGATGATGCAGTACCATGCTTACTCCCCTCACTAGAGGAATCATCTTGGGCATCATTTTCACTATCACATGCATCACATATATTTAAATGAGAAGGAACTTTGGCTTCCTGACATACAGAACATAGTCTATCTGAAGGTACAGACATGATAAACAGGCATAAACTTGATAACAAAGTACAAAAAACGTTTTAAAATAAAACCGTTACTGTCACTTTAAATTTTAAACTGAACACACTTTATTACTGAATATGCGAAAAAGTATGAAGGAATTGTCCAAAATTCACCAAAATTTCACCACAGTGTCATAAAGCCTTGAAAGTATTGCACACCAAATTTGAAAGATTTAACTCTAAAAATAACGGAACCGGAGCCGTTTTTACATTTAACCCCTATACAGTCCCTGGTATCTGCTTTGCTGAGACCCAACCAAGCCCAGAGGGGAATACGATACCAAATGACGCCTTCAGCACGCTTTTTCAGTGTATCTGAGCTCCTCACACATGCATCTGCATGCTCTGACTCCCAAAAACAACTGCGCATTAGTGTCGCGAAACTGAGGCTCTGCCTAAGACTAGAGAAGGCCCCCAGTGAAAAAGGTGTCCAAAACAGTGTCTGCCGTTTTTATTACCAACATACCCAGATAAAAACAACTCCTCAGAGTAATAAATCATTAAACATGCTTATAAAACAAACGTTTTAGCCCAGAAAAATGTCTGCCAGTCTTTAAAGCCCTTGTGAAGCCCTTTATAAATTGTTATTAAAATGGCTTACCGGATCCCATAGGGAAAATGACAGCTTCCAGCATTACCAAGTCTTGTTAGAAATGTGTCATACTTCAAGCAGTAAAAGTCTGCACACTGTTCCCCCAACTGAAGTTACTTCATCTCAACAGTCCTGTGTGGAACAGCCATCGATTTTAGTAACGGTTGCTAAAATCATCTTCCTCTTACAAACAGAAATCTTCATCTCTTTTCTGTTTCAGAGTAAATAGTACATACCAGCACTATTTTAAAATAACAAACTCTTGATTGAAGCAATAAAACTACATTTAAACACCAAAAAACTCTAAGCCATCTCCGTGGAGATGTTGCCTGTACAACGGCAAAGAGAATGACTGGGGAAGGCGGAGCCTAGGGGGGATCATGTGACCAGCTTTGCTGGGCTCTTTGCCATTTCCTGTTGGGGAGGAGAATATCCCACAAGTAAGGATGACGCCGTGGACCGGACACACCTATGTTGGAGAAAAGTGGCATAATAGAGAGAGAGAGAGAGAGAGAGAGAGAGGCCAGAAGGACTGGCAGAGCTGGAGAAGGAACAAGAGGTCTGAAAATGAGGAGAGTGGACAATTGGACTGACAAATGGGGAAGGAGCTGAGTGCAGCAAGGGCAGGAGGACTAGCTGTGAGGGTAAAAGCCAGGAGAACCAGTTTGGGAAGGGTGACCAGGTTGGGGCAGAAAGCAGGAGGCTAGAAGGACTGACCATGGAGCTACAGACCAGGAGAAATAGTTAAGCAGGGTTGGAAAAATCACAGAGAGGCTCAATATGAAAATTAAGAGTTCCCTCCAACACAGATATGTCCTCACCATACAGTCTTGTTCTTGTTCCGGCCCAAGATTATCCA
Source organism: Bombina bombina (assembly GCF_027579735.1). Classification (NCBI taxonomy): domain Eukaryota; kingdom Metazoa; phylum Chordata; class Amphibia; order Anura; family Bombinatoridae; genus Bombina; species Bombina bombina. Next base: position 522,673,248 of record NC_069505.1, on the reverse strand, counting down.
TTATAATCAATCTCTTCAGATCGTCTTCTATGGTGGACTTGTAGTTCTTACGGGGAGACCGCAAGTCCCTGAGAGACGCTCGCAGCCTGGGCTGGCCAAAGACGTTCTTAGTACTGACGTCCACCTGTCTGCAATGGGACAGATAAAGATTTATTTGGTGAGGTTGACATTACTTCAACCAACTCACAAGTCCCAATCACGTTCCCCATCTCACAAGTAAACGTCATTTTCTACAAGCAACATACACGTGACTGTAAGGATATGTATCATGCACTATTAACTGCAAACTGATGTACACGTACATAAATGCAAAAACACACATAGATTATCAAGAATAAGGCAAAAAATATATAAAAAAATATATATACAAACTAACATGCTGGTTAAAAAAAAAGCTGCTAAAAGAAAAGATTTGATTATCTGGGTTTTTTCAGATGCATCGACAAAAGAGAGAATTATTTATTTTTCTTCTACTGATCCTAGATCCTGACTCATTCCCCTGCACAGCAGATGTTTAGATAATCTTTTCTCTGCTAGTCAGTGAATAAAATCCCTCCCGAGGAATCTCTGTTGACCTACATACCCAAGGCAAGAGAAACAGCGCTACCAATCTGAAGGGAGGGGGCAACAGTGTGCTAATGACATGAATATGTGCAGGACACAGTCCCTGCTAGGCCTAAAGTGTACTAATGACAGTGACATGTTTATGTGCTCAGTCCCTGCTATGACTAAAGTGTACTAATGACAGTGACATGTTTATGTGCTCAGTCCCTGCTAGGACTAAAGTGTACTAATGACAGTGACATGTTTATGGGCTCAGTCCCTGCTAGGACTAAAGTGTACTAATGACAGTGACATGTTTATGTGCTCAGTACCTGCTAGGGCTAAAGTGTACTAATGACAGTGACATGTTTATGGGCTCAGTCCCTGCTAGGACTAAAGTGTACTAATGACAGTGAGATGTTTGTGCTCAGTCCCTGCTAGGACTAAAGTGCACTAATGACAGTGACATGTTTATGTGCTCAGTCCCTGATAGGACTAAAGTGCACTAATGACAGTGACATGTTTATGTGCTCAGTACCTGCTAGGTCTAAAGTATACTAATGACAGTGATATGTTTATGTGCTCAGTCCCTGCTAGGACTAAAGTGTACTAATGACAGTGACATGTTTATGGGCTCAGTACCTGCTAGGACTAAAGTGTACAAATGACAGTGACATGTTTATGTGCTCAGTCCCTGCTAGGACTAAAGTGTACTAATGACAGTGACATGTTTATGGGCTCAGTCCCTGCTAGGACTAAAGTGTACTAATGACAGTGACATGTTTATTGCTGAAGTCCCTGCTTGTATAAAATTGTAATAATGACAGTGACATGTTTATGTGCTCAGTCCCTGCTAGGAATAAAGTGTACTAATGACAGTGACATGTTTATGTGCTCAGTCCCTGCTAGGACTAAAGTGTACTAATGACAGTGACATGTTTATGTGCTCAGTCCCTGCTAGGACTAAAGTGTACTAATGACAGTGATATGTTTATTTGCTCAGTCCCTGCTAGGGCTAAAGTGTACTAATGACAGTGACATGTTTATGTGCTCAGTACCTGCTAGGACTAAAGTGCACTAATGACAGTGACATGTTTATGTGCTCAGTCCCTGCTAGGACTAAAGTGCACTAATGACAGTGACATGTTTATGTGTTCACTATCTGCTATGATCAAAGTGTACTAATGACAGTGACATGTTTATGGGCTCAGTCCCTGTTAGGACTAAAATGTACTAATGACAGTGACATGTTTATGTGCTCAGTCCCTGCTAGGTCTAAAGTGTACTAATGACAGTGACATGTTTATGTGTTCACTATCTGCTATGATCAAAGTGTACTAATGACAGTGACATGTTTATGGGCTCAGTCCCTGTTAGGACTAAAATGTACTAATGACAGTGACATGTTTATGTGCTCAGTCCCTGCTAGGGCTAAAGTGCACTAATGACAGTGACATGTTTATGTGCTCAGTCCCTGCTAGGACTAAAGTGCACTAATGACAGTGACATGTTTATGTGCTCAGTACCTGCTAGGTACTAAAGTGTACTAATGACAGTGACATGTTTATGTGCTCAGTCCCTGCTAGGACTAAAGTGTACTAATGACAGTGACATGTTTATGTGCTCAGTACCTGCTAGGACTAAAGTGTACTAATGACAGTGACATGTTTATAGGCTCAGTCCCTGCTAAGACTAAAGTGTACTAATGACAGTGACATGTTTATGTGCTCAGTCCCTGCTAGGACTAAAGTGCACTAATGACAGTGACATGTTTATAGGCTCAGTCCCTGCTAAGATTAAAGTGTACTAATGACAGTGACATGTTTATGGGCTCAGTCCCTGCTAGGACTAAAGTGTACTAATGACAGTGACATGTTTATGGGCTCAGTCCCTGCTATGACTGAAGTGTACTAATGACATGTTTATGTGCTCAGTCCCTGCTAGGACTAAAGTGTACTAATGACAGTGACATGTTTATGTGCTCAGTCCCTGCTAGGTCTAAAGTGTACTAATGACAGTGACCTGTTTATGGGCTCAGTCTCTGCTAGGACTAAAGTAAACTAATGACAGTGACATGTTTATGGGCTCAGTCCCTGCTAGGACTAAAGTGTACTAATGACAGTGACATGTTTATGTGCTCAGTCCCTGCTAGGACTAAAGTATACTAATGACAGTGACATGCTTATGGGCTCAGCCCCTGCTAGGACTAAAGTGTACTAATGACAGTGACATGTTTATGGGTTTAGTCCCTGCTAGGAATAAAGTGTACTAATGACAGTGACATGTTTATGTGCTCAGTCCCTGCTAGGACTAAAGTGTACTAATGACAGTGACATGTTTATGTTCTCAGCCTCTGCTAGGACTAAAGTGTACTAATGACAGTGAGATGTTTATGTGCTCAGTCCCTGCTAGGACTAAAGTGTACTAATGACAGTGACATGTTTATGTGCTCAGTACCTGTTAGGACTAAAGTGTACTAATGACAGTGACATGTTTGTGTGCTCATTCCCTGCTAGGACTAAAGTGTACTAATGACAGTTACATGTTTATGTGCTCAGTCCCTGCTAGGAATAAAGTGCACTAATGACAGCGAAATGTTTATAGGTCGAGTCCCTGCTAGGACTAAAGTGTACTAATGACAGTGACATGTTTATAGGTCGAGTCCCTGCTAGGACTAAAGTGTACTAATGACAGTGACATGTTTATGGGCTCAGTCCCTGCTAGGAATAAAGTGCACTAATGACAGTGACATGTTTATAGGCTCAGTCCCTGCTAGGACTAAAGTGTACTAATGACAGTGACATGTTTATGGGCTCAGTACCTGCTAGTACTAAAGTGTACTAATGACAGTGACATGTTTATAGGCTCAGTACCTGCTAGGACTAAAGTGTACTAATGACAGTGACATGTTTATAGGTCGAGTCCCTGCTAGGACTAAAGTGTACTAATGACAGTGACATGTTTATGGGCTCAGTACCTGCTAGTACTAAAGTGTACTAATGACAGTGATATGTTTATAGGCTCAGTACCTGCTAGGACTAAAGTGTACTAATGACAGTGACATGTTTATGGGTTTAATCCCTGCTAGGACCAAAATATACTGAAGAAAGTGAAATGTGTATGGATTGAGTCCCTGTTAATTTCAAAGTGTACTAATGACAAAATTATGGATAGAGACTCTGCTAGGGTACCAGAATACTAATGATAGTGACATTCACTAACTGGGCATACATATATTAACGTTAAATTTAATATCTGCTTACTTCTTGGTGTCTGTGAAAGCTGTGGGTCTCGGTGGAGTTGGCTCTTCAGGTTTTTTCCAACCTGCAGGTATCTTGTTCCTCACGTTCTGCCTGGAGAAGAATGATTTGGGGACAGAGCTAGAAAGCTGAAAGGAGCTGGACTGTGACATGTGAGGATGCCGAGAACCATCAGACCCTTGAGACTTATAAGTGCCAGGCCTGTAGTGGAAGAAAAGACACAAGTCAGATCTCCACTGCAGACAACTGCTGGACACTCAAACTTGAGAGGACAAAATTATAAAAACACTATCCATCCATCTATCATTTAGATTACAGTATACAAAAAGAAATTCCACAATAAGTGATTGAGGTCGACCACGGTGTGTAATATAGGGTTAATCTCCCTTATACTGCATAATATAGATCCTAATACCCCGTCTCTGTATAACAAAGCATTTCAAGATATGATTTATGTAAAATATGTCAAGCTGGAAAATTAGATAAGTCATTCTGGTCAATATTCTGCATGATAGAGCAAAACATGTTGGTTAATTTGACAACCATCTGGGAACAAACATAGCTTTATATGTGTGTATACATATATATAGATATATATAGTAATAAAATTACAGTTATGTAAAGACACTATAAATAGGAATGTGTTTCAATATTGAAGGAAATAATTTGTGCTTCTTGGTGAAATTCAAGCAAAGTGAATTCCTACTTAGAGCCATAGGGAGAAACGCGTAGGTTTTTTCCATGGGGAGAAACGCGTTGGATTTTTTTTATTTCAGATTTATGAATACATTTAGGACAGCATATCATATGTATTCCATAGAACAGCAAACATTCTTCCAATTAAATAAACAGGTGATTAGATTTTAAGAAGCTCCTGGATACCTGTATTAAAAACATTCCTAACTTGTTGGTTCTGCAACCAAGATGTTTTGTTTTTTTAAATTTTATTTATATCCAACAAATGGTACAGTAATACATTACAAGTCAATGACCCACCACGCAGGGTGTGATAAGATGATATGGAGTTGATAAGGCAATATGATACAGCAACGTGCAACAACAGATTTCATCAAGTGTAATAAAATACAGTGCTCATGTTGTATATTGTATAAGTATTGTGCCCATAAGCCCTGTTCTAAACTAGTCTGAAATTGTGACGGGGCGATATGGGTTTCCCCTCATAGACGTTAGAGAGATTTCCGCACAGAGGGTAAACCCCTACATGCTGAAGATAAGTGACCACCTTCGGGTGCAACGAAAAAAAAAATAGCAGGAGGAGCACATGTTTGCCATAGGTACAATTGGCAATGACTTTATATAAGAGCAGCATGGGTTGGACATTAAGATTATAACCTAACAAAATACATTGCCTGGGTTGACGGGTTTTGAATTGAGATGCCAAACCTAAGATCAGTTAGCAAATGTCTTATGTAATAATGTGCAGTTCAAAGAGCCGTTATAATAGTGAGAAGACCGATATATATTGGTAATCTACTTCTATAGCTACTCCAAAATGTTTCCAAATCTGTTGGCAGAGTAGGCTAAAGTGTTCAGGTGGGTATGCAGGCATTACTTAATTCACGATATCAGCCAGAATCCTCTCAATTAAACTTGAAAAGCAACATGTGACATGAAGCATTTAGTTGCGCTGGCAAAGTAATAAGGGGGTTAAGCCTGACATGAGCAGCGCATTCAAATTAAGCCTTAATAAGATACGTGATAGATGTTAGAACACCATCCACACAAATTGATCACACACAAAATAAAACAAATAACTATAATACATGCAGACATCTATTGCGAAGGGAAGGGAGTGAAACACAGCGTCAATCTCAAAAGTAAAGCGTTCACACTCTATGCGAAGTACATTCACATTTAACCCAAGGGAGTGCATAATGTTGGTCTTCACTGTGCCGTAGCTTAATGGCATCTATATTCATGTAAGAGTGTAATATGATCAGACCAGACTATAGATCCAGTAAGGCACAGTCCTCAGAATTCAGGATAATTTAAATGGCAGCATTTGCATTTGGGCGCATACATAAGTTGTCAGTCTTGTACAGTCATCGGGAAAACATTGGTCATTACCAGGCAGAGGGACCCAATCAACATTATATACCCCCAATTGGTTCCAAGAGTCAGTGAGACCCTGAACCGGCACATAACGGAGTAACAATCAGCCGACTCCTGTAGCCAGCCAAACCCGTCTCTGCCTCCACCAGCAACCAAGATGTTTTGTTATAAACAATGACATAGTTGTGAGGACAACATATTTTATTTTTTGTTTACTTATTTTGATTTATTTTGCATTGCATATTTAAAGTTATATATATTTTTTACATTTCCATTTTATTTTCTAATTTTTCTGTTCAAATTTATAAATATGTTTCGAATAGCATACATATTCTATAGAACAATGACCCTACTTCCAATTAAACACATGGGACTAAACATTTTAATTTATTATATTTTATTTGTTCATTTATTTAGAATTGCATATTTAAAGATTAATTTTTATTTCTAGAATTTATATAGTGTATTTTTTTTATTATTTTAATATTTTTTTTTCATCTTTATTTTTTACTAGTTTAAGTTTTTTTTTTACTATTTTATTATTTCTTAAAGGGACACTGAACCCAAATTTTTTCTTTCATGATTCAGAAAGAGCATGCAATTTTAAGCAACTTTCTAATTTACTTCTATTATCAATTTTAATTTGTTCTCTTGCTATCTTTATTTGAAAAAGAAGGCATCTCAGCTAAGGAGCCAGCAAATGTTTGCTTCTGGACCATGGACAGCACTTGTTTATTGGTGCTGACCAATCAGCAAGGACAACCCAGGTTGTTCACCAAAAAATGGGCCAGCATCTAAACTTACATTCTTGCTTTTCAAATAATCATACCAAGAGAATGAAGAAAATTTGATAATAGGAGTAAATTAGAAAGTTGCTTAAAAATGCATGCTCTATGTGAATCACGAAAGAAATTTTTTGAGAACAGTGTCCCTTTAAGGTTTACTTTTAGAATAGTATACATATTCTATAGAACAGTGATCCTACTTCCAATTAAAAACATGTGACTAAACATTTTAATTTATTATATTTTATTTGTTGATTTAAATTTGATTATTTAATTTTGTATTGCATAGTTAGTTTAATTTTTATTTTTTTAATTTATATATTGTATTTTTAATATTTTGTTTTAATCTAGATATATATATTTTTTTTTACTAATTTAAGTTTATTTTTTTACTTTTTATTAGTTAAAATTTCCTTATTTGAAGTTTTAAACTTTTTTTTATGAGGATCATATTATTATCATCATTTATGTATAGAGCACCGACAGATGCCACAGCTCAAACTGATTTTACACGGAATGAAGACAACATTATCTAGGACCCTTATAATGATTAGATAATGTGAGTACATCAAAGTATACTTCAGTAGTGAAAGGTTTTCCAGTTTGTAAAGTCCAATTAGTTATCTCCTTTTTTATTTTTTGTTTAAAGACAGAAGTATTGTATTGAAGTATTCTGTTTTAACAGTAATTACCTGGACTGGTTGTATGCATCTCTTTCAACCGTTGCTGGGGTGTATGTCTTGGGTCGGTAACCCTTGCTGGAGGACGATGAGTCCTTTCTTTTCTCCCGGTTACTGCCGTCATGCATGCCTGGGTATGTAGAGAAGGCCACTGGTTTCTGTGGCTTGTCTCTACGTGGAGTGGTCCGTGAAGGTTTAGCAAAATTAGGGAGGGTAGTGTCTATACCACTGTCATTAGAGTTGCCCTTTGACATCGGCTCAAGTTCAGGATCTGCCTGTTCCGTGTTATCAAACCAGCGTTCGTCACTGTGGTTGCTAGATGCTGTACTTGACAGGGTGTTACTGCTGGAATGGCTTGAATATTGCGTTTCACCCTAAAAATTAGTTTAAAAGTTTTATGTGTGACAATGAGAGCAAAAGTAGCATATAAATATCCTCTGTGAATAAAAACTCAGGTTGTACCAAGACGAAATAGCCAATGCTACTGCCCCTAAATCTAACCGGCCACATATGCTTATTCACATTTAACATTTACCAATTTTTGTAACAAAAATTCAGTTTAAGAATGCAACTATTTTAGCATTCCACTGCTTCTACCTTCACAACAGATGCTGAGCTTCATGATACTTCATCATGTATCTAGCCTAACAAAGACACGTGTGGATAAATATTGCCCCAAGTCAAGAGTGGTACCAGCAGAATGTGAGTATGTCCGCTTATATTAATTTTTTGTAAAGTGACCAATGGGTATTAAATCACCATTAAATACAGTAGAATTGCATAAACAACAAGTGCATAATAAAAAGACAATGCAGTAAGTCTAAATTTGAGCAGTTATTTTTTGTGTGGCAAATTTCTTTCCGTTCCATTCCTCTGTATCATGTGACCGCCATTAGCCAATCACAAATGCAAATACTGTGAACTCTTGTACAAATTTTGATAATGGAAATAAATTGGAAAGTTTTTGTAAAACTGAATACTCTATCTGTATTATGAAAGTTTAATTTTTACTTTATTATCCATTTAAATGAGATATGTTGTAAAAGCAGATGTGTCCCATCCTTACCAAGCAATACCCGCGATCATACTTAAAGGCACATTATGTAACCTGCAAATCAAATAGCTGGTTTATGTAGTTTACATCAATTCCAGGTTACTAATTTAGCTTTTTGGCCTATCTAGGGGGAGTGTGGGACAAAGCACAATTTTACAGAAAACAAGAGATGTTTAAAAGGACATAAAACTCCAAATTTTTCTTTTATGATTCAGCCTCCAATTTAAACAACTTTCCAATTTACTTTAATGATCAAATTGGTTTTATTCTCTTGGTATATTCTGTTGAATAGCATACCTAAGTAGGTTGAGGAGTAGCAATAGACTACTAGAAGATATCTGCTGATTATCTCTTGTAATTGGCTCACTCTATGTGTTTAGCTAGCTCCCTGTAATGCGTTGCTGCTCCTTCTAAGATACCATGAAAATGAAGCAAATTTGATCATTGAAGTAAATTGGAAAAATGTTTAAAATTTTTGGTTTCATATCCTTTAAAAGGGACACTCAGATCACAATAAACTTTTATAATTCAGATAGAGCAGCAGTTTTAAAGACACTTTCCAATTTACTTTCATTATGACATTTTGCAGTCTTTTTATATACACACTTTCTGGGGTACAAGATCGTACAGAGCTCATGCACAAGCTTACAGGGTATACATATACTAGTCTATGATTGGCTGATATCTGTCACATGATACAGGGGGCTGGAAAATAAATTTGTCAGGAAACAAATCTACTGCTTATTTGAAATTCAGAGAAAGTGCTATTGTGTTGTCTCTTTATTATGCACTTGTTAATTATGCAATTCTACTGCATTGAGTGGTCCTTTAAGTAGGTGATTTGAGTCTTAAACAAAAATAGTCTGTGGAGAAAAAAATCCAGGACTGACGTTTCAAAAAGAAATTAAATTGTATTCAAGAGTGAATAAAAATGTGCATGGTACACAATACAAAATTATTTAAAGTGATGGTAAATTTGCCTCCATAACTTTACATATTCTGAAAGCTCTTGTCATTACTAGCATATTGATGTGCTTATTTTTTTCAAAACTCAATTAAACTTCAAAAAACAGAATTTATGTTTACCTGATAAATTTCTTTCTCCTACGGTGTGTCCGGTCCACGGCTTCATCTTTACTTGTGGGATATTCTCTTCCCCTACAGGAAATGCCAAAGAGAGCAAAAGCAAGAGCTGTCCATATAGCCCCCCTCTGGCTCCGCCACCCAGTCATTCGACCGACGGTTAGGAGAAAAAGGAGAAACTATAGGGTGCCGTGGTGACTGTAGTGTACAGAAATAAAAAAATGTTTAAACCTGACTAAAAGCCAGGGCGGGCCGTGGACCGGACACACCGTAGGAGAAAGAAATTTATCAGGTAAACATAAATTCTGTTTTCTCCTACATTGGTGTGTCCGGTCCACGGCTTCATCCTTACTTGTGGGAACCAATACCAAAGCTTTAGGACATGGATGAAGGGAGGGAACAAGTCAGGTTACCTAAACGGAAGGCACCACGGCTTGCAGAACCTTTCTCCCAAAAACAGCCTCCGAAGAAGCATAAGTATCGAATTTGTAAAATTTGGCAAAAGTATGCAGAGAAGACCAAGTCGCTGCCTTACAGATCTGATCAACAGAAGCCTCGTTCTTGAAGGCCCATGTGGAAGCCACAGCTCTAGTAGAGTGAGCTGTAATTCGTTCAGGAGGCTGCCGTCCGGCAGTCTCATAAGCCAATCGGATGATGCTTTTCAGCCAAAAAGAAAGAGGTAGCAGTAGCTTTCTGCCCTCTCCTCTTACCAGAATAAACGACAAACAAGGATGATGTCTGTCTGAAATCCTTTGTTGCTTCTAAATACAATTTTAAAGCACGGACCACATCTAGGTTGTGTAACAAACGTTCCTTCTTCGAAACTGGATTCGGACACAGAGAAGGAACAACTATTTCCTGGTTAATATTCCTGTTGGAAACCACCTTTGGAAGAAAACCAGGCTTGGTACGTAGAACTACCTTATCTGTATGGAATACCAGATAAGAAGAAGTACACTGCAAAGCAGATAATTCAGAAACTCTTCTAGCAGAAGAAATAGCAACCAAAAACAGAACTTTCCAAGATAGTAACTTAATATCTATGGAATGCATGGGTTCAAACGGAACCCCCTGAAGAACTGAAAGAACTAAATTTAGACTCCAAGGAGGAGTCATAGGTCTGTAGACAGGCTTAATTCTAACTAACGCCTGTACAAACGCCTGTACATCTGGCACGGCTGCCAGACGTTTGTGTAACAAAACAGACAGAGCAGATATCTGTCCTTTTAAAGAACTAGCTGACAAACCTTTATCCAAACCCTCTTGGAGAAAGGAAAGAATCCTAGGAATTTTAATTTTACTCCAAGAGAATCCCTTGGATTCGCACCAACAGATATATTTTTGCCATATCTTATGGTAAATTTTTCTAGTCACAGGTTTTCTGGCTTGAACCAGAGTATCTATAACTGAATCTGAAAACCCACGCTTAGATAGAATCAAGCGTTCAATTTCCAAGCATTCAGTTGCAGAGAGACTAGATTTGGATGTTCGAATGGACCTTGTACTAGAAGATCCTGTCTCAAAAGTAGCGTCCATGGTGGAGCCGATGACATATTCACCAGGTCTGCATACCAAGTCCTGCGTGGCCATGCAGGAGCTATTAGAATCACAGAGGCCTTCTCCTGTTTGATCCTGGCTACAAGCCTGGGAAGGAGAGGGAACGGTGGAAACAAATAAGCTAGATTGAACGACCAAGGCGCCACTAATGCATCCACCAGTGTCACCCTGGGATCCCTGGATCTGGACCCGTATCGAGGAACCTTGAAGTTCTGATGAGACGCCATCAGATCCATATCTGGAGTGCCTCATAGGTGAGTTAATTGGGCAAAGACCTCCGGGTGGAGTTCCCACTCCCCCGGATGGAAAGTCTGACGACTCAAATAATCCGCCTCCCAGTTGTCTACTCCTGGGATGTGGATTGCAGATAGGTGGCAGGAGTGATCCTCCGCCCATTTGATGATCTTGGATACCTCTCTCATCGCCAAGGAACTCTTTGTTCCCCCCTGATGATTGATGTACGCTACAGTCGTCATGTTGTCCGACTGAAATCTTATTAATCTGGCCTTTGCTAGGTGAGGCCAGGCCAGGAGCGCATTGAATATCGCTCTCAGTTCCAAAATGTTTATCGGGAGAAGAGACTCTTCCCGAGACCATAGACCCTGAGCTTTCAGGGAGTCCCAGACCGCGCCCCAGCCTAAGAGACTGGCGTCGGTCGTGACGATGACCACTCTGGTCTGCGGAAACTCATTCCCTGAGACAGGTGATCCTGAGTCAACCACCAGCGGAGTGAGTCTCTGGTTACCTGGTCTACTTGAATCTGGGGAGACAAGTCTGCATAATCCCCATTCCACTGTTTGAGCATGCACAGTTGTAATGGTCTTAGATGAATTCGAGCAAAAGGAACCACGTCCATTGCTGCAACCATTAATCCTATTACCTCCATGCACTGAGCTATGGAAGGCTGAGGAATAGATTGAAGAACTCGACAAGCTTTTAGAAGCTTTAACTTTCTGACCTCTGTCAGAAAAATCTTCATTTCTACAGAATCTATTATTGTTCCCAGAAAAGGAACCCTTGTGGACGGGGACAGGGAACTCTTTCCTACGTTCACCTTCCACCCGTGAGACCTGAGAAAGGCTAACACAATGTCTGTATGAGCCCTTGCTTTGGAAAGGGACGACGCTTGAATTAAAATGTCGTCTAGGTAAGGTGCTACAGCAATGCCCCTTGGTCTTAGAACCGCTAGTAGGGACCCTAGCACCTTTGTGAAAATTCTGGGAGCGGTGGCTAAACCGAATGGAAGAGCCACGAACTGGTAATGTTTGTCCAGAAAGGCGAACCTTAGGAACTGATGATGATCTTTGTGGATAGGAATATGTAGGTACGCATCCTTTAAGTCCACGGTAGTCATGTATTGACCCTCCTGGATTGTTGGTAAAATCGTCCGAATGGTTTCCATCTTGAATGATGGAACTCTGAGGAATTTGTTTAGAATTTTTAAATCCAGAATTGGCCTGAAAGTTCCCTCTTTTTTGGGAACTACGAACAGGTTTGAGTAAAAACCCAGTCCTTGTTCCGCTGTTGGAACTGGGTGTATCACTCCTATCTTTAATAGGTCCTCTACGCAATGTAAGAATGCCTGTCTCTTTATCTGGTCTGAAGATAAGCGAGACAAGTGGAACCTTCCCCTTGGAGGAAGTTCCTTGAATTCCAGAAGATACCCCTGAGAGACTATTTCTAGTGCCCAGGGATCCGGAACATCTCTTGCCCAAGCCTAAGCAAAGAGAGAAAGTCTGCCCCCTACTAGATCCGGTCCCGGATCGGGGGCTACCCCTTCATGCTGTCTTGGTAGCAGCCGCAGGCTTCTTGGCCTGTTTACCCTTGTTCCATCCTTGCATTTGTTTCCATGCTGGTTTAGGCTGGGAATTGTTATCCTCTTGTCTAGAGGCTGCAGAGTTAGGAGACGGTCCGTTCCTGAAATTGCGAAAGGAACGAAAATGAGATTTGTTCTTAGCCTTGAAAGGCCTATCCTGTGGGAGGGCAAGGCCCTTTCCCCCAGTGATGTCTGAAATAATCTCCTTTAATTCTGGCCCGAAAAGGGTCTTACCTTTGAAAGGAATATTAAGCAGTTTTGTCTTGGACGACACATCCGCCGACCAAGATTTTAGCCAAAGCGCTCTGCGCGACACTATTGCAAAACCTGAATTTTTCGCCGCTAATTTAGCCAATTGAAAGGCGGCATCTAAAATAAAGGAATTAGCCAACTTTAGTGCGTGAATTCTCTCCATGACTTCCTCATATGGAGTCTCCTTATGGAGCGAATTTTCTAGTTCCTCGAACCAAAAAGACGCCGCCGTGGTGACAGGAATAATGCACGAAATTGGTTGGAGAAGGAAACCTTGCTGAACAAATATCTTTTTAAGCAATCCTTCCAATTTTTTATCCATAGGATCTTTAAAAGCACAACTGTCCTCAATGGGAATAGTTGTGCGCTTGGCCAAGGTAGAAACTGCCCCCTCAACCTTAGGAACTGTTTGCCATGCGTCCCTTCTGGGGTCGACAATGGGGAACATTTTCTTAAATATAGGAGGTGGGACAAAAGGTATGCCTGGTTTCTCCCACTCCTTGGTCACTATGTCCGCCACCCTCTTGGGTATCGGAAAGGCATCAGCGTGCACAGGGACCTCTAAGAATTTGTCCATTTTGCACAATTTCTCTGGAATCACCAAAGAGTCACAATCATCAAGAGTAGTTAGCACCTCCTTAAGCAGGGCGCGGAGATGTTCTAACTTAAATTTAAATGCCACGATATCAGGTTCTGCCTGCTGAGAAACTTTTCCTGAATCAGAAATTTCTCACTCAAACAGACCCTCCCTCACTGCCAATTCAGACTGGTGTGAGGGTATAACAGATAAATTATCGTCAGCGCCCACTTGCTCATCCTCTGTATTTAAAACTGAGCAATCACGCTTTCTGGGAAATGCTGGCAGTTTGGATAAAAGATTTGCTATAGAATTATCCATTACTGCAGTTAACTGCTGCATAGTAACAAGCATTGGCGCGCTAGATGTACTAGGTATCGCCTGCGCGGGCAAAACTGGTGTTGACACAGAAGGAGAGGATGATGAACTATCCCCACTACCTTCACTTGAAGAATCATCTTGGGCAACCTTATTAAATGTGACAGTACTGTCCTTACTTTGTTTGGACGCCATGGCACAATTTGAACATACATTTAAAGGGGGAACCACCTTGGCCTCCATACATACAGAACATAAGCTATCTGAAGGTATAGACATGTTAGACAGACTTAGGCAGGCTATTAATGCAATACAAACGTTAAACAAAACCGTTACTGTCTCTTTAAATAATAAAAAGAGCACACTTTATTTCTGAATGTTTGAAAAACTATGAAGGAAATATCCGATCTTTACAAATTTGCACCCTACTGTCTTAATGCTTTGAAAGTATTGCACACCAAGTCTCTAACCCCTTAAATGAGCAAACCGGAGCTAATTGTTCAATTTACCAGTTTAAACTCACTACAGTCCCTGCCACAGCTTTGCCACGGCTTTTACCTTCCTTGGGGGTTATTCACCACAGAAATAAGCCTTCTAGAATTCGTTTTTATGTCCACAGGACCCTCTCACATGAAGCTGCATGCACTGCTTCTAGAAGTAACTGCGCAACTGAGGCGCGAAAATGAGGCCTCCTCCCTCTGCATACCAGAGTGAAGGGGCCTTCCTGACTAGATTAGGTGTCTAAACAAACTGCCAGGCGTAATAAAAACGTTCCCAAAAGTGTTTCATAATCACAAAACACCCCAAAAGTCATATAAATATTATATAAATCAATCGATTTAGCCCACAATAGTGTCAACCAGTATAGAGCCCATTTATAAGCCTTCATTCTGTTATGAGTCTAAGAAAATTGCTTACCGATCCCATAAGGGAAAATGACAGTCTTCTAGCATGACTATGTCTTGTTAGAAAAGAGACTAGTCATACCTGGAGCAGAAAAGTCTGCCAACTGTTCCCCCCAACTGACGTTCTCTGGTTTCAACAGTCCTGCGTGGGAACAGCAATGGATTTTAGTTACTGCTGCTAAAATCATACTCCTCTTAACAGAACTCTTCATCACTTTCTGTTGTAGAGTAAATAGTACAAACCGGCACTATTTTAAAATAAACTCTTGATAGAAGAAATAAAACTACAACTAACACCACATACTCTTTACCATCCCCGTGGAGATGCTACTTGTTCAGAGCGGCAAAGAGAATGACTGGGGAGCGGAGCCAGAGGGGGGGCTATATGGACAGCTCTTGCTGTGTGCTCTCTTTGCCATTTCCTGTAGGGGAAGAGAATATCCCACAAGTAAGGATGAAGCCGTGGACCGGACACACCAATGTAGGAGAAATCAGCGTTTTTTTCAGGCTCCGTTACCTGATTCAATGCAGCCCCTGTCAGGGATTTTCTGATTGGGGTATTTGATTGGCATCTCTTTCAGCCAATAGGAGCCTCACAATGCGCCCCATGGATTTTACTCACAGCACGCTCCCGTGCTTGTAACTTTGCCTGGAAGTAAAATTGTGCATGCGCAACTCAATACGCTATTTGCGCAACTAAATACCTGTACCCGTTAGCAGCCTCACTGTTTTAGTTGCGCAAATAGCGTATTGAGTTGCGCATGCACAATTTTACTTCCAGGCAGAGTTACAAGCACGGGAGCGTGCTGTGAGTAAAATCCATGGGGCGCATGGTGAGGCTCCTATTGGCTGAAAGAGATGCCAATCAAATACCACAATCAGAAAATCCCTGACAGGGGCTGCATTGAATCAGGTAACGGAGCCTGAAAAAAACGTTGATTTTTAGAAGTTTAATCGAGTTTTGAAAAAAATAAGCACATCAATATGCTAGTAATGACAAGAGCTTTCAGAATATGTAAAGTTATGGAGGCAAATTTACCATCACTTTAATTAACATCAAATTAAACAGCAAGAGATTGCAATATGAAATGTTTAATCATCTTTAGTAGAAACAGTGCAAGTGCATATACTTTTATTTTTTGTGTCCCCATTTTCCTGAAATTTAAAGGGATGGTCTACTTGAATTAGTCTTTTTGTTGTTCTTTTAAAGATAGATACGGTAATCCCTTTATAACGCATTACCCAGTTTTGCGTATCCAACACAGTTATATTAATATACTTTTTACCTCTATGGATTATCTTGTATCTAAGTGTCTACAGACTTTATTTCATGATTCAGATAGAGCCTATAGTTTTAAACAACTTTCCAATTTACTTCTATTATCAAATTTGCTTCATTCTCTTGGTATCCTTTGTTGAATGAGCAACAATGCACTACTAAGAGCTAGCTGAACACATCAAGTGAGCCAATAAGAAGAGGCAAATATGTGCAGCCCCCAATCAGCAGCTAGCTTCCAAGCTAGCATCCAGCTAGCGTGACTGCTCCTGATCCTACCTAGATATGCTTTTTTTTAAGAAAGGATACCAAGAGTATTATGCAAATTAGATAATAGAAGTTAGTGTGCTCTATCTGAATCATAAAATACATTTTCATATCCCTTTAAACCAGGGATGGGGAACCTTGGCCCTTCAGATGTTTCAGAACTACATTTCCCATGATGCTCAACTGGACTTCAGAGTGCCTAAGCATCATGGGTAATGTAGTTCTGGAGGGCCAAGGAAAACCTTGGCACTCCTGATTTTTTCAGAACTTCATTACCCATGAAGCTTAGGCACTCTGAAGTCCAGTTGAGCATCATGGGAAATGTAGTTCTGAAACATCTGGAGGGCCAAGGATTCCCCCCATCCCTGATTTAGAGCCTAGAGACTATAATAACTGGTAATTTAACACTAGGAATCATTATGCCCCCCCCAAGAGAATGGAGTAAATCCTGCAAGACTGTTGGATTCAGAACATTTACCCTGCAACAATTAGTCAATAAAATATGGAGATAAAACCTTCTTTAGATATATCAGCGAAAGGAGAAAAACTAAGGTTGGAATAATAAAACTGAAAACAGCTGATGGCAGAACAGTAGAAAGAGATAAGTAAATTGCAGACTGTCTTAGTGATTACTTTTGTCTTCATAAAAGATTGTGGAGATAGAACGTCTACATTAAAAGGGATACTCAAGCCAAAATTAAACTTTCATGATTCAGATAGAGCAGCAGTTTTAAACAACTTTCCAATTTACTTCCATTATCAAAATGTGCACAATCTTTTTATATTTACACTTTTTGAGTCACCAGCTCCTACTGAGCATGTGCAAGAATTCACAGCATATACGTATGTGCATTTGTGATTGGCTGATGCCTGTCACATGATATAGAAGTGGAAATAGACATAACTGAAATTTGTCAGAAAAAAATCTATTCATTTGAAGTTCAGACTAAGTGCTATTGCATTGTCTATTTATCATGCATTTGTTGATTAAGCAAATCTACTGTATTTGTCCTGATAATATTCATCCAAGGGTTTTAAAGGAACTTTGATCTGTCTATCTGCCCCATTAAAGGGACATTCCAGTCAAAATGTAAATGCACATAGATGAATTACATGTTTGAATAGAAACATATTTGCAATATACATCTATTGGTAAAAATGCTTCTAGTAAAAGTTATCACTGATTTAGTGTTAACATTTTCCTCTGCAAGTGCACGTGAAGCAAAGCTAGATATTGTCACTGCACCCACATTTTAAATACTGCAGATGCTCAGATCATCAGTGGGGCTTGTATCATGTCAGCAATTATCAGATTGAGTCATTAACAGATGGTACAGACACCTTAGGCTCTATTAGCAAGTGTTGTGTTTAAAATGCTGGTGCACGGTGCATACTTAAATACACTTTTGCTTTTATTAGAACCATTTTTGCTAATGCATGTATATTACAAAACTGCTTCTGTTAAATACCGAAATGCACCCATGTGGTTTCCAATTTTGGCTGGAATATCCCTTTAAAGTCTGAATTAAACTTTCATGATTCAGATAGGGCATACAATTTTAAACAACTTTCACATTTAATTTTAGCATTATCAAATTTGCTTTGTTCTTATGGTATTCTTAGTTGAAAGCTAAACCTAGGTAGGCTCATATGCTAATTTCTAAACCCTTAAAGGCCGCCTCTTATCTGAATGCATTTGACAGATTTTCACAGCTAGAGGGTGTTAGTTTATGTGTCACACAGAAAACATTGTGCTCAGTCACGTGGAGTTATTTAAGAGTCAGCACTAATTTCCTGAAATGCAATTTTGTCAAAAGACCTGAAATAAGGGGGCAGTCTGCAGAAGGTAATCACAGAGGTAAAAAGTATATTAAAGGGACATAATACTCATATGCTAAATCACTTGAAACTGATGCAGTATAACTGTAAAAAGCTGACAGGAAAATATCACCTGAGCATCTCTATGTAAAGAAGGAAGATATTTTACCTCAATCTCCTCAGCTCAGCAGAGTAAGTTCTGTGTAAAAAGTTATACTCAGCTGCTCCCAGCTGCAGGTAAAAAAATTAAAAAAAATGAAGAAATGAACAGCAGCCAATCAGCATCAGCAGTGCTGAGGTCATGAACTCTTACTGTGATCTCATGAGATTTGACTTGACTCTAATGAGATTTCATAGTAAGCTTCCTTTACCTGATTGGTGAAATAATATGAGAGTGCACGATGCTCATCCCTTCAGATGTCCCATGACAGACATACTAAAATGCTGCTTAGAAATCCTTTACAATGGGAGGTGGCTACTGAGGAACTTTTGAGGTAAAATATCTTTCTTTTTTACATAGAGATGTTCAGGAGATATTTTCTAGTCAGCTTTTTACAGCTATGCTGCATCACTTTCAAGTGTTTAAACATTTGCGTATTATGGCCCTTTAATATAACAGTGTTGATTATATAAAACTGGGGAATGGGTAATAAAGGGATTATCTATCTTTTTAAACAATAACATTTTCAGTGTTTACTATCCTTTTAATATGAGTAGCAAGAAAACTTTGCAATACACTTTATTTATTTGACCCCCTTTTCCTGTGAAAATGTTGTGGTTTTCAGTTCTGAGAACGGGAAGTGCATACTGTTCGCATAACCCTGCTACAAATATGTTCATATGTGGCCTCAGTTGATGTAAAAAGATAAGATACTGCAAAAAAAAATGTTCGTTATACTAATATACTCAATAGTCTTTTCAAGGGGTGTGTCACTGAACTGTAAAACCATGCAAATTTTGCTAACAAATGACAGTTGTAAAGGCTTCTAAAATATTTATTTTGCATGCAGAGCTTTTGCAATGCATTGATTAACTGCCGACAAATACAGTGAAAGCATTTCCTCAAAGAAATTAATTTTTAAGTAATAAGACGCCACAAAAAGTGGAATCCTAGTGGGGTGTTAAGGAATTCAGGATTGCCTAGAAACATGCAAGATTGTGACCGTAATTAGCCACCATATATGGTCTTTATGGTACTCAAAGGAATCATAAGGCTATTGGCATACACAAGTATTCCTCACCCAAGTGAGCAGGAACTATCTTCAATATATGTGGGCCATGCAGACCAAGTGTGTGTTTGGGCAAACGCAAGATATAGGAATAGGATATAGAGCTGCCCTGGTGATGCTTATATTAACCCTTAGGACTCCAGAGATCGCTGAAACATGTTGTGAGGCAACGCACTGCGGCTCACTCTGGCATACAAGGGGTTAATAGTTAGGAGACACTGTGTCTCTGTGGCTGTAAACGCACCCTTCTGCATGCTAATACATGTATATAATATATTAATCTACATATTTTAGGGTACAGATACAGCATGTCCTTGCTTCGTCTAGCCCCCCCCCTCATTTTCCCTGTGTACACACTCACCCTCGAATGCCGATGGGGAGAATTTTTCCCAGTCAGCTCTTGCCGGTTCGGCCTCTTGTTCACGGCTGGGCCCACCCGGGACTGTGCTGGTACGTGCCAGAGAGGCTCTGTAATGACAAAACCCCCAATCAAGCATCACGTGCGCGTAGCAGCATCAGATGACAGCGAATAATTAGTAACTCTGTGTGTTAATTAAGGAGGTTAACGAGTGCTAGTGGGGGGGGAAGGGGATGGGAGCCGTTTGGTACGTTGGTTACATAGAAACTAAGAATATGCCAAAGGTATCTAAACTGGTTGTGCCACCCTGGAATAAATATTACCGTCCAACTCTCTTAAAGGGACATTCTAGTATAATAAAAAAATGCTCTAATTTGAATGCATGACACACCTGACGAGCTAATCTGAACTGGCTGCCAATCATAATGGTCACCCATATCCTGCTTCAGGATTGTGCCTGGCACTCCAGTTTTAGGATGAAATTAAAGGGACGCTAAATTCAAATTAGAATTTCATGATTCAGATAAAGCATGTCATTTAAAAAAACAAACACACTTCAAATATACTTCAGTTATCAAAATGTGCACATTCTTTTTATATGCACACATTCTGAGGCTCCAGCTCCTACTGAGCATGTGCATAAGTGAACAGTTGTATATGCATTTTGTGATTGGCTGATGCTTGTCACATGATACAGGGGGAGGAGTTCATTTTGAAATTCGCCAGCAAATATTCTACTGCTCATTTCAAATTCAAAGTGCCCTTCACTTCTACTGTAATGTTCTCATAAACGGACATAAACCCCCAAAACATATTTCATGATTCAGACAGAACATACAATTTTAAACAATTTTCCAATTTACTTCTATTATCAAATGTTTTTTGTTTTCTTGTTATCCTTTGTTAAAAAGCAGGGATGTAAGGAAACAAGCGTGCACGTGTCTGCAGTACTATATAGCAGCAGTTTTGCAACAACGTTATACATTAGCAAGAGCACTAAATGGCAGCACTATTTCCTGTCATGAAGTACGGTAGTCCAGATATGTGCACGCTATCTATCTAGATATCTCTTCAACAAAGAAAATCAAGAGAACAAAGCTAATTTGAGTGCAAATCATTTTTTTTTTTTTTTTTTTTACAGTTTAACGCCAGTTTTGTTCTACCAAGCAGTTTTGTTTTTTGATATTGAAGTCTAATGATGCTATTAAATGTGGCAATTGTGTTTCAGAGCTGGCTTTCCAGGAAAAGGCAAATATTGGTGAGATCAACGTATCTAACCTCCTAAAAGTGCCATAAAACAGGTTGAGATCTGCGCATACCCTAAAAGGGCTAATTAAGTAAAAATAGTTTGCATACAAAAAATTGTTTAAAAATTGCTGGCAAGTATTTTAAAATAATTTTCAAAAACAAGCAAAATTAGTTACATAGCTATGCTGTCTGGAGTCTGATCCACCCCCCTTATCAGTGTTTAGAATCAGAAACATAGCAGTTTATTTGCTTCTAGGTATGCTCCAGCAGATAATCCCTTTTCACTTTTGCATTCTACCAAAACAACAATAGATATAGAAACAGCCATAGAAGGAAATGTGTAGAGGGGGGGGGGGGGGGGGGGGTTAGCGCTTTACAATTCAGAAATTAAAAAGAAAGGGTTAATGGCGAGGCGCTGCAGTATAAATTTGCAGGTAAAGTAATTAAAGTACATATTATATTTTGTCTATCCCAACTTGTCTTATGTCCCTTTAAAATTCATGCAACTTTATTATTTATTTTATATTATCAAAATATCTTTTAAAACTCCCTCAAAAAAATAAATAAAAAAAATTCCAAGAATATAAAGTTTCAATGGTCTGTAAATATGCTGCCACCCAGATTAGCTCTGCATCTTCCCAGTTCATACCCTCTTTTTTTTTTTCCTTTCATGATTCAGATAGATCTTTAGATTTTAAATAACACTCCAATTTACTTGTATTATCTAATTTTTCATTTTTTTAAAATAATGTGTTAAACCCCTGCAAAGACGTTAAACACATAGATAAACACCAGCTCCAGAGCAGCAATGCACTATTGGAAGCTAGCTGAACATATCTGGTGAGCCACTGTGAGGTAGCTGAGCACATTAGTCAGCCAATGACAAAAAGGCATATATGTGCAGCCACAAATCAGCAACAAGCTCTCCTAAGCCTACCTAGGTATGCTTTTTAACAACGGATATTAAGATAACAAAGCAAATTAGATCATAGAAATAATTTGTAAAGGTGTTTAAAATTGTATGCTCTATGAAAGAAACCTTTTCAGTTTTGCATTCCTTTAAAGTTAAACAACATGCTTGGAATTCCACTGCCACTGTAAGTGACATTGAGTCGTTATCATCTCTAAAAACACAATTCAAAAAATCTATAGATCTTAATACAAAATAGTTTTAAGCTGTAGGGACTTTCCCTCGAGGCAGCTCTAATTTATATAAAATACAATGGCTGGAGTGTGCAACTAATTACACATGATAAACTCTGGTATGCAAAAAAAAGTGTAAAAAAGAACTGCGCATCTTCACGGTTATACATTTTTTTGTACTGTGCATTTAAAAGAAACTTATGCTAAGAATATTGAACTCTCACATTTTATCCTGCTGTTTATTTAGGCAGTTAAAGGGATAGTAAACACAATTCTTTTCTTTCAGCTAGTGAGCAGTGCCAGGAAGTTACTATCAGCCAGTGAGCAGTGTCAGGAAGTTGCTATCAGCCAGTGAGCAGTGCCAGGAAGTTACTATCAGCTTGTGAGCAGTACCAGGAAGTTACTATCAGCTAGTGAGCAGTGCCAGAAAGTTACTATCAGCTTGTGAGCAGTGCCAGGAAGTTATTATCAGCTTGTGAGCAGTGCCAGGAAGTTACTATCAGCTTGTGAGCAGTGCCAGGAAGTTACTATCAGCTAGTGAGCAGTGCCAGGAAGTTACTATCAGCCAGTGAGCAGTGTCAGGAAGTTGCTATCAGCCAGTGAGCAGTGCCAGGAAGTTACTATCAGCTTGTGAGCAGTACCAGGAAGTTACTATCAGCTAGTGAGCAGTGCCAGAAAGTTACTATCAGCTTGTGAGCAGTGCCAGGAAGTTATTATCAGCTTGTGAGCAGTGCCAGGAAGTTACTATCAGCTTGTGAGCAGTGCCAGGAAGTTACTATCAGCTAGTGAGCAGTGCCAGGAAGTTGCTATCAGCCAGTGAGCAGTGCCAGGAAGTTACTATCAGCCAGTGAGCAGTGCCAGGAAGTTACTATCAGCCAGTGAGCAGTGCCAGGAAGTTACTATCAGCCAGTGAGCAGTGCCAGGAAGTTACTATCAGCCAGTGAGCAATGCCAGGAAGTTACTATCAGCTAGTGAGCAGTGCCAGGAAGTTACTATCAGCCAGTGAGCAGTGCCAGGAAGTTACTATCAGCCAGTGAGCAGTGCCAGGAAGTTACTATCAGCCAGTGAGCAGTGTCAGGAAGTTGCTATCAGCCAGTGAGCAGTGCCAGGAAGTTACTATCAGCCAGTGAGCAGTGCCAGGAAGTTACTATCAGCCAGTGAGCAGTGCCAGGAAGTTACTATCAGCCAGTGAGCAGTGCCAGGAAGTTACTATCAGCCAGTGAGCAGTGCCAGGAAGTTGCTATCAGCCAGTGAGCAGTGCCAGGAAGTTACTATCAGCCAGTGAGCAGTGCCAGGAAGTTACTATCAGCCAGTGAGCAGTGCCAGGAAGTTACTATCAGCCAGTGAGCAGTGCCAGGAAGTTACTATCAGCCAGTGAGCAGTGCCAGGAAGTTACTATCAGCCAGTGAGCAGTGCCAGGAAGTTACTATCAGCCAGTGAGCAGTGCCAGGAAGTTACTATCAGCCAGTGAGCAGTGCCAGGAAGTTACTATCAGCCAGTGAGCAGTGCCAGGAAGTTACTATCAGCTAGTGAGCAGTGCCAGGAAGTTACTATCAGCTAGTGAGCAGTGCCAGGAAGTTACTATCAGCTAGTGAGCAGTGCCAGGAAGTTGCTATCAGCTAGTGAGCAGTGCCAGGAAGTTGTTATCAGCTAGTGAGCATTAACAGGAAATTACTATCAGCTTGTGAGCAGTGCCAGGAAGTTACTATCAGCCAGTGAGCAGTGCCAGGAAGTTACTATCAGCCAGTGAGCAGTGCCAGGAAGTTACTATCAGCCAGTGAGCAGTGCCAGGAAGTTACTATCAGCCAGTGAGCAGTGCCAGGAAGTTACTATCAGCCAGTGAGCAGTGCCAGGAAGTTACTATCAGCCAGTGAGCATTAACAGGAAATTAAGACCAGCATTAGCAGAAAGCTACGATCAGCCAGTGAGCAGTGCCAGGAAGTTACTATCAGCTAGTGAGCATTAACTGGAAATTACTATCAGCTAGTGAGCAGTGCCAGGAAATTACTATCAGCTAGTGAGCAGTGCCAGGAAGTTACTATCAGCCAGTGAGCAGTGCCAGGAAGTTACTATCAGCCAGTGAGCAGTGCCAGGAAGTTACTATCAGCCAGTGAGCAGTGCCAGGAAGTTACTATCAGCCAGTGAGCAGTGCCAGGAAGTAACTATCAGCCAGTGAGCAGTGCCAGAAAGTTACTATCAGCCAGTGAGCAGTGCCAGAAAGTTACTATCAGCTAGTGAGCAGTGCCAGGAAGTTACTATCAGCTTGTGAGCAGTGCCAGGAAGTTACTATCAGCCAGTGAGCAGTGCCAGGAAGTTACTATCAGCTTGTGAGAAGTGCCAGGAAGTTACTATCAGCCAGTGAGCAGTGCCAGGAAGTTACTATCAGCTTGTGAGCAGTGCCAGGAAGTTACTATCAGCTTGTGAGCAGTGCCAGGAAGTTACTATCAGCCAGTGAGCAGTGCCAGGAAGTTACTATCAGCCAGTGAGCAGTGCCAGGAAGTTACTATCAGCCAGTGAGCAGTGCCAGGAAGTTACTATCGGCCTGTGAGCAGTGCCAGGAAGCAACTATCAGCCAGTGAGCAGTGCCAGGAAGTTACTATCAGCCAGTGAGCAGTGCCAGGAAGTTACTATCAGCCAGTGAGCAGTGCCAGGAAGTACCTATCAGCCAGTGAGCAGTGCCAGGAAGTACCTATCAGCCAGTGAGCAGTGCCAGGAAGTTACTATCAGCCAGTGAGCATTAACAGGAAATTAAGACCAGCATTAACAGAAAGCTACGATCAGCCAGTGAGTAGTACCAGAAACTCTATATTTTATTAAGATATATTCACGTGAGAGACCAGCTAGATTTTTTGCACAGTGTTTTCAGAGGTGATAACTGCTCGATGTCACAGTAGAAAAAAAACAAAAATAATAGAGATTCTACAATTTGCTGGTAGTGGAATTCCAAATTGACTTTAAAGGAATGCAAAACCCAAATGTTTTCTTTCATGATTCAGATAGTGCATACAATTTTAAACACTTTTACAAATGACTTCTATTATCTAATTTGCTTTGTTCTCTTGCTATTCATTGCTGAAAAGAATACCAAGGTAGGCTGAGGAGCTAGCTGCTGATTGGTGGCTGCACATATATGCCTCTTGTCATTGGCTTACCAATGTGTTCAGCTAACTCCCAGTAGTGCTTTGCTGCTAAAAGCTCCTGAGCCCACCTATGTATGCTTTTCAACAATGAAGAGTAATAGAACAAAACAAATTAGATTTTGAAAAGCATACCTAGGTAAGTCCGGAAGTAGCAGTGCACTACTGGGAGCTAGCTGCTGATTGGTCTCTGATCTAACACATGTGGAGAACACTAGGGTTTGAAGGCAGCCATCACCATAGCGTATATAGCCTGTGGTTTTCTATGGAGATTGATTGGTCACTTAGATCGCATCAGTCCTCGGTCCTTCTGAGTAACGGCTATAATATCCTTCTGCTGCTTGACATGATTTGTGCCCGGACAATCCAACTCCACTAAATTTACCTTGAACTTATTACAACAAGTGTAGAAAATGTCTATAGACATCTTAACGGTGAGATGTTAACGGTGAGCCCATGAAACAAATCCAGATTGACGCTTTGAGCTCCACGTACTAAGGATCTAATCTTCTCCGGAGCTCTTGTGGGGCAGGTTCGCATATGCAAGCCTGCTTCCTACAATGACCGCTGCATCTTCACAAATAGACTTGCTAGATCTCCTGATTGACAGTCCCTTCTCTCACGCAAGGAGCGGGCTTTACACTCTCACTTGAGCGGGTAATGATACATATGGCAGCGGACCCTGTTCGTCCGCTGCCCGTATGTAGCAAAGGTGAGCGGACAACTTCGAGTTGATAAGCGAGTTGATAAGCTTGTCCGCTCGCCTTTTAGGACATGGGGGCCATTGTGTCCTGACTCATAGCTCACTATTCATCGTATAGAAATGTGTATCATCTTCCACTCGATTAGAGTAGCTTTCTCTAGTTCCTGGGGTAAAAAAAAAAGATGTCTGACCTGGGTTAAAGGGACATGAAACCCAATTATTTATTTCATAATTCAGATAAAGCATCCAATTTTAAACACCTTTCAAATTGACTTCTATCATCAAACTTGCTTCATTGTCTTGGTATCCTCTGTTGAAGGAGCAGCAATGCACTAGTGGGGGGTAGCAGATCACATTGGGTGAGTCTATTAGAAGAGGCATATATATGTAGCCACCAATCAGCAGCTCTCTCTCAGGTGTGCATTGCTACTCATGAGGTATGCTTTTCAACAAAAGCTATCAAAAGAACAAACCAAATTAGATACCAAGTGGCTGTCTGCTAAGATCTCAAGAGGGAAGCAAGAATCTCTGCTGTAGGTGTTATAATCAAAAAGGAACAATGTTAAAACCTAGAGACAAAGGAACTTAGTACTAGCTACTAAGCAGTTGTATATTACAGCTCTTTAGGGGCCCAACCACTAGTCGTTCTAACCATGTCATTGAGTAGATTGTTTAATAATATCCTTTTAAAGAACAGTGTTTAAATGTTGATTTTCCCCCCCCCCCAGAAAGAATGTTAAGTTACATTGATACGTATACAGCTATATCAGTTGTGTACTCCCTACTAATGCTCCCTAGCTGATAGTAGCTTCCTGGCAATGCTCACTGACTTATCAGAACTTCCTTGTGCTGATCGTAACTTCCTGCTAATTCTCACTGGCTGATCGTAACTTCCTGCTAATTCAACCTGTCTGATCGTAACTTCCTGCTAATTCTCAATGGCTGATCGTAACTTCCTGCTAATTCTCACTGGCTGATCGTTACTTCCTGCTAATTCTTACTGTCTGATCGTAACTTAGGGGCTAATGCCCACTGGCTGATCATAACTTCCATGTAATTCTCACTGGTCGATCAGAACTTCCTGCTAATTCTCACTGGCTGATCGTAACTTCCTGCTAATTCTCACTGGCTGATCGTAACTTAGGGGCTAATGCTCACTGGCTGATCGTAACTTAAGGGCTAATGCCCACTGGCTGATCGTAACTTCCAGGTAATTCTCACTGGTCGATCAGAACTTCCTGCTAATTCTCACTGGCTGATCGTAATTTCCTGCTAATTCTCACTGGCTGATCGTAACTTCCTGCTAATTCTCACTGGCTGATCGTAACTTCCTGCTAATTCTCACTGGCTGATCGTAACTTCCTGCTAATTCTCACTGGCTGATCATAACTTCCTCCTAACTCTCACTGGCTGATCATAACTTCCTGCTAACTCTCACTGGCTGATCGTAACTTCCTGCTAGCTCTCACTGGCTGATCGTAACTTCCTGCTAATTCTTACTGTCTGATCGTAACTTAGGGGCTAATGCCCACTGGCTGATCATAACTTCCAGGTAATTCTCACTGGTCGATCAGAACTGCTAATTCTTACTGTCTGATCGTAACTTAGGGGCTAATGCCCACTGGTTGATCATAACTTCCAGGTAATTCTCACTGGTCGATCAGAACTTCCTGCTAATTCTCACTGGCTGATCGTAACTTCCTGCTAATTCTCACAGGCTGATCGTAACTTCCTGCTAATTCTCACTGGCTGATCGTAACTTAGGGGCTAATGCTCACTGGCTGATCGTAAGTTAGGGGCTAATGCTCACTGACTGATCGTAAGTTAGGGGCTAATGCTCACTGACTGATCGTAACTTAGGGGCTAATGCTCACTGGCTCATCGTAACTTCCAGGTAATTCTCACTGGTTGATGAGAACTTCCAGGTAATGCTCACTGGCTGATCGTAGCTTCCAGGTAATGCTCACTGGCTGATCGTAACTTCCTGGTAATGCTCACTGGCTGATCGTAACTTCCTGGTAATACTCACTGGCTGATCTTAACCTCCTGGTAAATGCTCACTGGCTGATCGTAACTTCCTATTAATGTTCACTGGCTGATCGTAATTTCCTATTAATGCTCACTGGCTAATCATAACTTCCTGGTAATGCTCACTGGATTATCATAACTTCCTGGTAATTCTCACTGGCTGATCGTAACCTCCAGTCTACTAAAAATGGAATAGTCTTAATAAACCCTCACAATGTACATGCACTAGGGCAGGTGTGGCAAAACTTTTTAAATCTGTACAATCAAATCAGAGATAAACTTTTAAAAAAGTAAATAAATAATCTTGACTATCAAAAGTATCAACTTAAAGCTTGATTGCTGATATATAGCCCAGATTTTAAAAAGTCAAGTACTCCAATTGCAGCCAATGAAACTAAGCAGTATGGTGGTATTTGTTATGATTGCCACCTGGGGTAGTGCAGATGCATAATCCCTATACTACGTAACAAACAAGTAACCTAAAGATTTTTAGCAGCAGTGCTCATTTGTGGAATACTAGTGAAGGACCAACCAAAAGGTTAAGGACCAACCAAAAGGTGAAGGACCAATTCATGTGATCTGCTAGAATTCTCATCGTCTTGACACTTGAGTCACTGGAGATGTCCCAGATGGTGACCCACCAAAGAAAAAGCAACTAAGCAGTTGTTCATTCCTGGTAGAGTGCTTCTCTTTCTTGTATAGGTGGGATTTAACATAACAGCAGCACTGCACCTTGTATGTTGGCTGACAGAGAGCAGAAACGACAGCTGTCTGTGAGACCGACACTTTTAACCTCTATTTAAATGGCCAGTAAATACACAAAATAATGTTATAGAATTCTACACAGAATTATATAATATCAGCTTAGTGCCAGCTTTCTACCTGAAAGGATTTCAGAGAAAATTCCCTACGAAAATTATTTTTACAGTACGCCGCTCTTGGCTCTACTGAGCGGGACTGTTTGTTTTCCCTAAGCGCATCAGGCACGCTGTCTATTCACAGACGGCCAGATTGCGACAACAAGAGAACCAGAATTTGTATACATATATATATATATGTGTGTGTGTGTGTGTGTGTATATATATATATATATATATATATATATATATATATATAAACAACCTATAAATGCAACAACTATATATTGCTCATTAAACATTGATGATTACAAATGTTATTTCTCCTTCTTAAATGCCACCTTTGCTACTTGCTTTGTAAGTCGGGAAAAATACACCCCTGGCTGCCCCTGTATGTCTACTAAATCTGCATTCAAGTTGATATGTTCCAAAACCAGAAGGAGGAACCATGATCTAGAGATCCAAGGGTCAGTTGTATTACTTACATTAATAATTGTTAGAACCAACCTGGTTTATGTCTCTCTGAGGATATCTCTTGACTTCCTCCACTGGACCCCTCTAATATATAATATGTGTCCAGCTGCTGAGCAGAGCGCTGGGGTGTGCCAATCCTGCATAAAAGGACACATTGTAAGTACACATATCATATGACAAGGTGCACATATTGCCATACAGAAAATAACTCTAATTTCATTGGGCCCTTGAACTCAAACTCCAAGGCTCCAGTCTCCAACTCCCTCCAGATTTTAATCTCTTGTCTTCCTCCAATTCCCGTATCTCCAATACCCTTCTGCCAGGCTCTGGTCTTTACCCTCTAGCCAAGCATCTAACATTTCAACAAGCTACTTCCATCTTGCCAATGTCCCATATCTTTCACCAAGCTCCTATCCTCTCACGCCAAACTCATATTTCTTCTATTTCCAACCTCCAGTCTATCCAATCTACTGTCTCTCCTCACGCCAAACTCCTGTCTTTCCTTTTCCCAAAACTCCGTTCTCTCCTCTCACCCAAACTCCCAACTCTCCCCCTTCTGTCAAGTTTTCTTCTTTTCCCTTCTGCCAGACTATCCTCTCTCACCTAGAGCCAAGCTTATATCCTCTCAACGAGCTACACTCCATCCTGCCAAGATCCTATCTCTTCTCTTTCACCAAGCTACTTTTCTTTTACCAAACCACCATTTCTCCTATTCCCAAGCTGCAGTCTATCTCATCTCGCCAAACTGCAGTTTCTCCTCTCATGCCAGACACCCATGCCAAGCTACTGTCTCCCTCGCTTCTTCCAAACTCCAGTCTCTCCTCTCCCTCAAACTCCCATCTCTCCTCTCCCCAAAACTATTGTCCCTCCTCACCCCCAAACTACAGTCTCTTCTCTCTCCCAAACTACAGTCCCCCCCAAACTACTATCTCTCCTCTCACCCCAAACTCCCATCTCTCCTCTCCCTCAAATTGTCTCTTCTCTCCCCTAAACTCCCCATCTGTCCTCTCCCCCAAACCCCGTCCCTCCTCTCCCCAAAACTATTGTCTCTCCTCTCCCCCAAACTATTGTCTCTCCTCTCCCCCCAAACTACTGTCTCTCCTCTCCCCCCAAACTACTGTCTCTCCTCTCCCCCCAAACTACTGTCTCTCCTCTCCCCCCAAACTACTGTCTCTCCTCTCCCCCCAAACTACTGTCTCTCCTCTCCCCCCAAACTACTGTCTCTCCTCTCCCCCCAAACTACTGTCTCTCCTCTCCCCCCAAACTACTGTCTCTCCTCTCCCCCCAAACTACTGTCTCTCCTCTCCCCCCAAACTACTGTCTCTCCTCTCCCCCCAAACTACTGTCTCTCCTCTCCCCCCAAACTCCCGTTTCTCTTGTCACACCAACCTTTTATGTCTCCTCTCCCCCAACCTCCCATCTCTGCTGCAACTCCACACTCTGGTCTCTCCTGCCCCCCCAACCTCCCGTCTCTCATAGTTGGGTTAGAATGACAAATTGTGCTCTCACCTATCTGAAGATGGCTTAAACCTGCTATAACTGTTGCCCCCTGGGGTGGAGAAGCTTCCAGATGCTTGTCTGTAGGGCTGTCCTTTATCTGCTGAGGTTGGAGAAGTAGCTATATATGGTGTCTCTGGATAACTCACAGGCCTGTAAAAATACAGAAAATATTACTCTGGTGATATGGAAAGTTCTGTAATGACATTGAGATGTTTAATGGATGGGTGATAGAGTCAGTCCCAAGTAGAAGTAAATTAAAGACCATTTAATCATTACATACATAGCCAGCATTCAATTATACAGTAGAGTGCACGCCCTTGGGTGAAAGACCCACCTTCGGCTTCCATGTAAAGGCTGTGGCTCTCGAGAGGGTAATGCTGCAGGAGCCAGCTTTGCTGGCCGATTGAGGGACTGGGCATTGCTGGGAGTGGCCCACTTCTGAGAGGGGCTGGCACCATGATGTGTGGATGATCCGCTCCACTGCCAGGTGCTATGGCTGCGATATGGGGGTCGGGAGCCAGCTGGAACACTCTCCGAGTCCTTGTGGTTCATGGAAGTCAATTCATAGGATTCAGACCATCCTCTGCAGGGAAGACAAAGACATGTTTTTGCCACCAATAAAGGAAGCCACAGTTTGTATAGCTCATGCTTATATATTTGCAGACGTCATTTCACAACATATCCATTAAGCATTTTCTTCTTGTTTCCCCATAAATCTTTGCCCTCCTCTCATTGCAGTTGAGCTCTCCTAGGACTCCGCTGTATCTCTTCTGTTGAAATGGCAGCCTGCCTCTCTCATCTCTTGGGGTCTTTTGTTGGAAAACACGGATGTAAGCTCAGGAGCGTGCACATGTCTGGAGCACTATATGGTAGCAGTTTTTCAAGACTCATCTATTTGCTGCCATGTAGTGCTCTAGACACCTACCTACCTATTTCTTCAACAAAGAATACCATTGGAATGAAGCAAATTTGATAATAGAAGTAAATTGGAAACTTTTTTAACATTGTATGCTGTGTCTGAATCACAAAATAACATTTTGCGGTTTCATGTCCCTTTAATCTTTCTTTCACCCCCTGCCCTGGCTGCCCTACACTGCCCCCCCATCCCTGTTCTGGCTCACTCTCTTTACCCCTCATGCCATGGTTACCACTCCCTCACCCGCTGCCCTGCCTACCTCTAGTACCTAGCTCTGGCTTCCTCTCTCTTATCCTTTAGTCTTGCTGTGTCTCCACAAAAGCCCTAGCTGTCTCTCAATTGCTATCCTAAATGCCCCCCTGTCCTTAATGTGCCAATATCTTCAGTGGTTTGGTGATAACCAATGAACTGAGCATTACTAAGCAGTAATTATCTGTCTACACGCACCCCCCCTACACACAGACACAAGACAACCCCACGTACACACACAGTGCATACACCCTATTTTTCCACTCTCATGCAGTTACTGTACCTCAGGAGGACCCAGCTACTGAACCGTGTAAACGAGTACTTTTTACACACTGTGCACCACCCCTAAGAGCACGCTCATCCCAAACGTTACAAACTACAGCTAAAAGAGCCGGTGCCGTCTGGAAGGCTGCCCCAGCTTGTCCTGTGAGCAAGAGGGTGTGGCTCATAAACTTGCTCTGCTATTACAGAACTTTTGGAAATGTGTTTCTTGGTGTACGAGAAAGAACCAGTTCTGAAACTATGTTATGTAAGGTCAGATTTGCCCGGAACCAGCATCGCAAATCAGGGGTCTAATTCTGAGATATCTTGAATGGCAACACCCAGTCACAGAGTGTGCATGAGTATTTATGCTTGTGGGTGTAAAATATTTGTGAATGACCGCAAAGCTGTGTGCGCGCAGGGTAGTGAATACATGTATTGCTTGTGTGCATGGTGCAGCATTATTTGTGTGCAGAGTTAAGCATTATATGATTTCAGGGCAGTGTGTTTGTGCAGATAAGAGAATTTTGTACAGATAAAGGCATTATGTGCATGCAGAGCAGTGTGTGTGTGCGCGTCTGCAGATGTTATGCAGAGCACTATGCTTGTGCTGACATTTGGCATGGAGAGCAAAATGAGCGCATCAGATTTGGCTGCACAGCGGTGTGTGCGCAGAGATTTGGCTGCAGTGCAGGGTGTGCGCAGTGTGTGTGCGCAATTTCAGCATGCAGAGCAGTATCTGTGTGTGTGCAGATGACATGCAGAGCAGTGTGTGTACAGATATGATGTGCAGAGCAGTGTGTGTGTGTGTGCAGATTTAGCATGCAAAGCAGTGTGTGTGTGTGTGCAGATATGACATGCAGAGCAGTGTGTGTGTGCAGAAATGACATGCAGAGCAGTGTGTGTTTGCAGATTTGGTTGCAGAGCAGTGTGTGAGTGCAGATATGACATGCAGAGAAGTGTGTGAGTGCAGATATGACATACAGAGCAGTGTGAGTGTGCAGATTTAGCATGCAGAGCAGTGTGTGTGTGTAGATATGACATGCAGAGCAGTGTGTGTGTGCAGATATGACATGGAGAGTAGTGTGTGTGCAGATTTGGCTGCAGAGCAGTGTGTGTGCAGATCTGACATGCAGAGCAGCGTGTGTGTGTAGATTTGACATGCAGAGCAGTTTGTGTGCCGATTTAGTTGCAGAGCAGTGTGTGTGTGTGTATGTGAAGATATGACATGCAGAGCAGTGTGTGTGTGTAGATATGACATGCAGAGCAGTGTGTGTGTGCAGAAATGACATGCAGAGCAGTGTGTGTGTGCAGATTTGGCTGCAGAGCAGTGTGTGTGTGTAGATATGGCATGCAGAGCAGTGTGTGTATGCAGATATGACATGGAGAGTAGTGTGTGTGCAGATTTGGCTGCAGAGCAGTGTGTGTGCAGATCTGACATGCAGAGCAGCGTGTGTGTGTAGATTTGACATGCAGAGCAGTTTGTGTGCCAATTTAGTTGCAGAGCAGTGTGTGTGTGTGTGTATGTGAAGATATGACATGCAGAGCAGTGTGTGTGTGTAGATATGACATGCAGAGCAGTGTGTGTGTGCAGAAATGACATGCAGAGCAGTGTGTGTGTGCAGAAATGACATGCAGAGCAGTGTGTGTGTGCAGATTTGGCTGCAGAGCAGTGTGTGTGTGTAGATATGACATGAAGAGCAGTGTGTGTGCAGATATGACATGGAAAGTAGTGTGTGTGTGTGTGTGCAGATATGACATTCAGAGCAGTGTGCGTGTGTAGATATGACATGTAGAGCAGTTTGTGTGCACAGATATGACATGCAGAGCAGTGTCTGTGCAGATATGACATGCAGAGCAGTGTGTGTG
This sequence comes from Bombina bombina, assembly GCF_027579735.1. Taxonomy (NCBI): domain Eukaryota; kingdom Metazoa; phylum Chordata; class Amphibia; order Anura; family Bombinatoridae; genus Bombina; species Bombina bombina. Next base: position 522,639,012 of record NC_069505.1, on the reverse strand, counting down.
TGTAGATATGACATGTAGAGCAGTGTGCGTGTGTAGATATGACATGTAGAGCAGTGTGCGTGTGTAGAAATGACATGCAGAGCAGTGTGCGTGTGTAGAAATGACATGCAGAGCAGTGTGCGTGTGTAGAAATGACATGCAGAGCAGTGTGCGTGTGTAGAAATGACATGCAGAGCAGTGTGCGTGTGTAGAAATGACATGCAGAGCAGTGTGCGTGTGTAGAAATGACATGCAGAGCAGTGTGCGTGTGTAGAAATGACATGCAGAGCAGTGTGTGTGTGTAGATTTGACAAGCAGAGCAGTGTGTGTGTGTGTGTAGATATGACAAGCAGAGCAGTGTGTGTGTGTAGACATGACATGCAGAGCAGTGTGTGTGTGTGTGTAGACATGACATGCAGAGCAGTGTGTGTGTGTGTAGACATGACATGCAGAGCAGTGTGTGTGTGTAGACATGACATGCAGAGCAGTGTGTGTGTGTAGATGACATGCAGAACAGTGTGTGTGCAGATATGACATGCAGAGCAGTGTGTGTGTGTAGACATGCAGAGCAGTGTGTGTGCAGATATGACATGCAGAGCAGTGTGTGTGTGTAGACATGCAGAACAGTGTGTGTGCAGATATGACATGCAGAGCAGTGTGTGTGTGTAGACATGCAGAGCAGTGTGTGTGCAGATATGACATGCAGAGCAGTGTGTGTGCAGATATGACATGCAGAGCAGTGCACGTGCGTGTATGCATATGTACTGAATAAGGTATTATGTTTGTAGAGCATTACACTTACACACAGATAAATGTGTTTACATCTCATTCTATCACACACACAAACTTTCCAGTGATGTGGATAATTGCTGCAGGTCAGATACACGTTTACGCAGGTTACAACACATTTTTCTGCTTCTATTACATACATTAAACCAGCAGCCCTCCTCCCCTACAGATTACCCAGGTGCTATATCCCCCCCCCCCCCCCTCACTTACACGTTTGGTTTATGAGGATTAATACATTTCATTTTCTGATTAACACATCTCTAGATGATGTGGCAGCTTCTGATTCGCTGTAAGAAGCAGCCCGTTGCTGGGCTCTCGTTAGTGAGCAGAGATGATCTCACCGAGTCATCCCCATAATTACTATTTTCCTGGCAGACTCTCTGTGTCTGTCCCTCACAATATCATATGTGACGACAGGTAATTAAAGGGACAACTAAAGAATCATAGGTTACTATTCACCATGTCATTGATTTTCCTCATGTGACTGCACCTTTCTTTTAAGGCACATGAAACCCATTTTTTTTTTCTTTACTGATTTGGATAGAACAAGCAATTTTAAGTAATTTTCTAATTTACTCCTATTATAAAATTTTCTTCGTTCTCTTGGTATCTTTATTTTAAAAAAAGCAGGAATGTATGCTTAAAAAGTGGACCATTTTTGATTCAGCACCCTGGCTTTCTGATTGGTGGCTACATTTAGCTGAACCAAAAATGGGCCGGCTCCTAAGCTTACATTCCTGCCTTTTCAAATAAAGATACCAAGAGAACGATGAAAATGTGCTAATTAGAGTAAATAAGAAAGTTGCTTAAAATTGCATGCTCTATCTGAATCATGAAAGAAAACATTTGGGTTTTATATCCCTTTAAAGCTGTTCTCTTACTTTAACCCATTACAGAAAACCGTTGGTAAAGCTCTGTATCTTTATACTGGGAGACGGCATCTTGTATCTCGTGTATTGTTGCATCCAGTGATAGAAGCAGTAAGCTTTCACAAACCAGTGATGTTACTGACTTGTGGCACTTTGGTATAATCACAAAACAGAAAGTATAGGATTTACATATTTGCAGGTTTTGTAAACAATTTAAAAGTTACGTAACAAATATATAAAAAAGCCGTCAGGAATAACAAAGAGCAATGAAGTCACTGCAAAACATATAGCTCCTGCTCTGTATTCTGCACTTTAAACTGAATTGCACAATAAGGCTTGTCAAGAAGACAAAATAATCGAAACGTAAGTGCCCACTGCTTCTGTCACATGGTGTGAGAAAACAAACCCCAAGATGGTGGCTCCCAGTGTGAAGATTATTATTATTATTATACTTTATTTATGAAGCGCCAACATATTCTGCAGCGCTGTCCATGGGTACAATTCATTTAAATAAAACAATGATATAAAACTTGTAAGAGACAGGACAAAATTTACAAACACATACAGGAGGAATTGAGGGCCCTATTCCTGTGGGAACTTACAATCTAGAAGGGTAGGAGGTTGAGAAACAGGAGGTGAGGACTGCAAGATTGAGAAAGATGTTAATGCAGAGTTAGATGAGGGAAATGTTAGGGAAGTGAAATTAATTTATTATTGAGTTGGGTGGTCGGCTTCCCTGAACAGAAAAGTCTTCAGAGAGCATTTAAATGAAGAGAGATTAGGGAAAAGCCTGACGGCACGAGGGAGAGTGTTCCAGAGGGTAGGTGCTGCACAACAGAACCTGCAGTCTAGCATGAGAGGAGGTGATAGTCGCAGATGCAAGAAGAAGGTCATTGTTGGATCTTAGTGGGCGCAAGATGCAGAACTTCACAAACCAGCCCTTGTAAAGGGTTAAAATAAACACAAGAGGCAAACCAATAGCGTGGTGAGTAGTAGCCATGCAACTGCAGTTGCACCCTGCAGTTAAGTGTCCTTTTAATATGAAAGGTGTAAGCAAGTCACAGTCCTCTATAATGCAGCCTGACCAACTTTCCCTCCTTAAAGGGCCATAATACCCAAATGTTTAAACACTTGAAAGTGATGCAGTATAGTTGTAAAAAGATGACTAGAAAATATCAACTGAACATCTCTATGTAAAAAAGAAAGATATTTTACCTCAAAAGTAGCCCCATTCCATTGTAAAGGACGTCTAAGCAGCAAATCAGTATGTCTGTCCCGGGACAGAGGAAGGAGCGAGCATTAGTGCACTCTCATCTTATTTCCCTATTTAGTGTAAGGAAATTTACAATGAAATCTCATGAGAGTTAAGTGAAAACTCATGAGATCACAGTAAAAGAGTTCATGACCTCGGCACTGCTGATGCTGATTGGCTACTGTTCATTTCTTCATTTTTTTATTTTATTTTACCTGCAGCTGGGCAGCCGCTGAGTATAACTTTTTACACAGAACTTACTCTGGTGAGCTGAGGAAATTGTGAGGTAAAACATCTTCCTTTTTTACATAGAGATGTTCAGGTGATATTTTCCTCTCAGCTTTTTACAGTTATACAGCATCAGTTTCAAGTGATTTAGCATATGAGTATTATGTCCCTTTAACTATGCACACTACCTCCCTGAAGCTCCTCCCCCTTCACAATGAAGACCCCTCTGTCACTATAAATACAAGCCTGACCTAAATTCCATCCTCCATCACTATACACACACTGCCTCCCTGAAGCCCCTCCTCCTTCAAATAAACGCACCATTGTTACTAAAGTCCCCTCTGTCACTATATAAACAGTGATTACCTTGTATCTAAGCCTCTGCAGACTGCCCCCTTATTTCAGGTCTATTGACAAACTTGCACTTTAGCTAATCAGTGCTGACTCATAAATAATTCCACTGGAGTGAGCACAATGTTATCTATATGGTACACATGAACCCCAAGGCAGAAAATTATGTGATCTAAGATGTCATCGTAGAAAATGCAGCATATCTGCAAAAAGAGCGGGACACATCCCAGAACTGTATTAGTGTTTTCGCTTTGCAGCGCTGCTCTACATCAGACTGTAAACTCTGGCTGCACAATGAAAGTTTTTCTTAACACAGTGCAGCCAGAGCAAAGTACTGTTTAAAAAGAACAGTCAAATATAGAGCAGCGCTGCAAAGGGCCATTGATTGATGAAGGGCCATTGACTCTCAAAGATTTTTTCAACACCGCCCCCTAGGTTTTCCCAGTCTGCAAAGCTGTGACTTCTGAAAGTGAAAAATGCACCTTTTTATCATTACATTTTAATCTTATAATTATGTGATACTCGACCAAAAGCAAAGAAAAATAATTTATTCATTAGACATTTTCTTTCCTCTGCAGCTAATTTTCAATGCAATTTTAATGTGCTGCATTATATTATACAATTTTAAAAACTGCTTTATTCTCCAGTTAATCTAAATATTCCAATTGTGAGGGTGCCCTAGTGTTACTGTCTAATTTAAAATTTTATTTAAAAATGAGCTGCAGAAAAATATATATAAAAAAAAAAAAAAAATCTCACTGAAGAAAGTGACAAAAACGTCTGCCTCTGGGCACATAAACTAGCGCTGTCTAGCTGTAAAAAAAACTCTTAAAATGCACTGAGATAAGAGGCGGCCTTCAAGGGCTTAGAAATTAGCATATGAGCCTACCTAGGTTTAGCTTTCAACTAAGAATACCAAGAGAACAAAGCAAATGTAATTATAAAAGTAAATTGGAAAGTTGTTTAAAATAGCATGCCCTATCTGAATCATTAAAGTTTAATTTTGACTAAACTGTCCCTTTAATTACACACACACTACTCAACAGACACCCCCTGCCCCATAACTATACACACTGACTCTCTGAAGCTCCTTCCTCATTAACTATACACACACTGACTCTCTAAAGCTCCTTCCTCATTAACTACACACACACACTGACTCTCTGAAGCTCCTTCCCCCTTAACTATAAACACACTGACTCTCTGAAGCTCCTTCCCCCTTAACTATACACACACTGACTCTCTGAAGCACCTTCCCCCTTAACTATACACACACTGACTCTCTGAAGCACCTTCCTCATTAACTATACACACACTGACTCTCTGAAGCACCTTCCCCCTTAACTATACACACACTGACTCTCTGAAGCACCTTCCTCATTAGCTATACACACACTGACTCATTAACTATACACACACTGACTCTCTGAAGCACCTTCCCCCTTAACTATACACACACTGACTCTCTGAAGCACCTTCCTCATTAGCTATACACACACTGACTCATTAACTATACACACACTGACTCTCTGAAGCACCTTCCCCCTTAACTATACACACACTGACTCTCTGAAGCACCTTCCTCATTAGCTATACACACACTGACTCTCTGAAGCACCTTCCCCCTTAACTATACACACACTGACTCTCTGAAGCACCTTCCCCCTTAACTATACACACACTGACTCTCTGAAGCACCTTCCTCATTAACTATACACACACTGACTCTCTGAAGCACCTTCCCCCTTAACTATACACACACTGACTCTCTGAAGCTCCTTCCTCATTAACTATACACACGCTGACTCTCTGAAGCACCTTCCTCATTAACTATACACACACTGACTCTCTGAAGCACCTTCCTCATTAACTATACACACACTGACTCTCTGAAGCTCCTTCCTCATTAGCTATACACACACTGACTCATTAACTATACACACACTGACTCATTAACTATACACACACTGACTCTCTGAAGCACCTTCCTCATTAGCTATACACACACTGACTCATTAACTATACACACACTGACTCTCTGAAGCACCTTCCCCCTTAACTATACACACACTGACTCTCTGAAGCACCTTCCTCATTAACTATACACACACTGACTCTCTGAAGCACCTTCCCCCTTAACTATACACACACTGACTCTCTGAAGCTCCTTCCTCATTAACTATACACACGCTGACTCTCTGAAGCACCTTCCTCATTAACTATACACACACTGACTCTCTGAAGCACCTTCCTCATTAACTATACACACACTGACTCTCTGAAGCTCCTTCCTCATTAGCTATACACACACTGACTCATTAACTATACACACACTGACTCATTAACTATACACACACTGACTCTCTGAAGCTCCTTCCCCCTTAACTATAAACACACTGACTCTCTGTAGCTCCTTCCCCCTTAACTATACACACACTGACTCTCTGAAGCACCTTCCCCCTTAACTATACACACACTGACTCTCTGAAGCACCTTCCCCCTTAACTATACACACATTGACTCTCTGAAGCACCTTCCTCATTAACTATAAACACACTGACTCTCTGAAGCACCTTCCCCCTTAACTATACACACACTGACTCTCTGAAGCTCCTTCCTCATTAACTATACACACACTGACTCTCTGAAGCACCTTCCTCATTAACTATACACACACTGACTCTCTGAAGCACCTTCCCCCTTAACTATACACACACTGACTCTCTGAAGCTCCTTCCTCATTAACTATACACACACTGACTCTCTGAAGCTCCTTCCTCATTAGCTATACACACACTGACTCTCTGAAGCACCTTCCTCATTAACTATACACACACTGACTCTCTGAAGCACCTTCCCCCTTAACTATACACACACTGACTCTCTGAAGCTCCTTCCCCCTTAACTATACACACACTGACTCTCTGAAGCTCCTTCCTCATTAACTATACACACACTGACTCTCCTCATTAACTATACACACACTGACTCTCTGAAGCACCTTCCCCCTCAACTATACACACACTGACTCTCTGAAGCACCTTCCCCCTTAACTATACACATACTGACTCTCTGAAGCACCTTCCCACACACACTGACTCTCTGAAGCACCTTCCCCCTTAACTATACACACACTGACACTCTGAAGCACCTTCCTCATTAACTATACACACGCTGACTCTCTGAAGCACCTTCCTCATTAACTATACACACACTGACTCTCTGAAGCTCCCTCCTCATTAACTATACACACGCTGACTCTCTGAAGCACCTTCCTCATTAACTATACACACACTGACACTCTGAAGCTCCTTCCTCATTAACTATACACACACTGACTCTCTGAAGCACCTTCCTCATTAACTATACACACACTGACTCTCTGAAGCACCTTCCCCCTTAACTATACACACACTGACTCTCTGAAGCACCTTCCCCCTTAACTACACACACTGAATATCTGAAGCAGCTTCCTCCTTAACTATACACACACTGACTCTCTGAAGCTCCTTCCCACACACACCGACTCTCTGAAGCCCCTCCCCCCTTAACTATACACAAACTGACTCTCTGAAGCACCTTCCTCATTAATTATACGCACGACTCTCTGAAGCACCTTCCTCATTAATTATACACACGACTCTCTGAAGCACCTTCCTCATTAACTATACACACACTCACTCTCTGAAGCACCTTCCTCATTAACTATACACACACTGACTCTCTGAAGCACCTTCCTCATTAACTATACACACACTGACTCTCTGAAGCACCTTCCTCATTAACTATACACACGCTGACTCTCTGAAGCACCTTCCCCCTTAACTATACACACACTGAGTCTCTGAAGCTCCTTCCTCATTAACTATACACACACTGACTCTCTGAAGCACCTTCCTCATTAACTATACACACACTGACTCTCTGAAGCACCTTCCTCATTAACTATACACACACTGACTCTCTGAAGCTCCTTCCTCATTAACTATACACACACTGACTCTCTGAAGCTCCTTCCTCATTAACTATACACACACTGACTCTCTGAAGCACCTTCCTCATTAACTATACACACACTGACTCTCTGAAGTATGTCTCTTTGCAGATGATACAAAAATTTGCAACAGAGTGGATGTTCCAGGGGGGGTAGACAAAATGAGAAGTGATATACAACAATTGGAGGATTGGACAAACGACTGGGATCTAAAGTTTAACACAGCAAAGTGTAAAATAATGCATTTAGGGAAGAAAAATCCAAATGTTAATTACAGACTCAATGACACTTTACTGACTGTTACAGACGAGGAACAGGACTTGGGAATTATTATTTCAGATGATTTAAAACTTAGTAAACAATGTAGTAAGGCAGCGAGTAAGGCTAGCAGAATGCTTGGATGTATTGGTAGAGGTATTTGCAGCAGAAATAGTAAGGTTCTTATGCCACTTTATAGATCATTAGTTAGGCCTCATCTTGAGTATTGTGTGCAGTTCTGGAGGCCATATCTTCAGAAGGATATTAACAAACTTGAATCTGTGCAAAGGAGGGCTACCAAAATGGTACATGGTCTAAAAAATAAAACTTACCAGGATAGGCTCAATGACCTAAATATGTATAGCTTAGAGGAGAGAAGGGAAAGAGGTGATATGATAGCAACTTTCAAGTACATTAAAGGGTTTAGTAAAACTGAGGCTGTGGGTATCTTACATAAAATGGAAAATTCAAGAACAAGGGGTCATGAGCTCAAGCTAAAGGGTAGTAGATTCAGGAGTAATTTGAGGAAGCACTTCTTTACAGAAAGAGTGATTGATTTATGGAATAAACTTCCTCAAGAGGTAGTAGCAACAAACACTGTGGGGGACTTTAAAAATGCATGGGACAAGCATAGGGCTATCCTATGAACTAGATAAGTTTATACTGTTAGGTAAGGTGGGGCAGACTTGCTGGGCCTATGGCTCTTATCTGCCGTCAATATCTATGTTTCTATGTTTCTATGAAGCACCTTCCTCATTAACTATACACACACTGACTCTCTGAAGCACCTTCCCCCTTAACTATACACACACTGACTCTCTGAAGCACCTTCCCCCTTAACTATACACACACTGACTCTCTGAAGCACCTTCCCCCTTAACTATACACACACTGACTCTCTGAAGCTCCTTCTTTCTTCACTCACAATCACAAACATTACTCTCTCACTATAACGCACACTATTTCTCTGTAACCCCTTTCTGTTAGTTTTACATATGGCCTTTTCTGGTTCCCCCTATTTCCTTTTAAAGTGATAGCAATGCTAGGATTTACCATTGGAACAAATAAACGGGACTTTAAGTCATGAAGTATAAAATAATTCAGGCTGAAAGTTCCTTTATTTGTTTAAAGCTTTTGAGTTGCTCAGGCCGCCCACGGCAGAACACTATTTGGCTGAGAGGTGACATTTCCACCTCTTAGTCAATAGCCGTGTGGGCTATCTGGCTTGGTGCCAATTGGAGTGCACTGCTATTTGCTAAGGAGGTGGAAACATTACCCTTACAGCAAAAACATAAATTATGCTTACCTGATAATTTCATTTCCATCTGTATATGAGTTCACCGCTGCATTACTTACTTGTGGGAAATACTGAACCTGGCCACCAGGAGGAGGCAAAGACACCCCAGCCAAAGGCTTAAATACCTCCCCCACTTCCTCATAACCCCAGTCATTCTGCCGAGGGAACAAGGAACAGTAGGAGAAATATCAGGTTAAAAAAAGGTGCCAGAAGAAAAAATTTAAAATTTAGGGCCGACCATGGGAGAACACGGGCGGGAGCTATGGACTCTTCCCATACAGATAGAAATGAAATTATCAGGTAAGCATAATTTATGTTTTCCATCTAAATATGGGAAGAGTCCACAGCTGCATTCCTTACTTGTGGGAAATATATACCCAAGCTCTAGAGTACATGGAATGCTAACGGGAGGGAAAAAAGAGAGGCGGACCTTAATCTGAGGGCACCACAGCCTGCAAAACCTTTCTCCCGAACGCTGCTTCAGCAGAAGCAAAAACATCAAACTTGTAAAATTTTTTAAAAAGAATGTAAGGAGAACCAGGTAGCCGCCTTACAAATCTGATCCATAGAGGCCTCATTTTTGAAGGTCCAAGAGGAAACCACTACTGTCGTAGAATGAGCCATAATCCTCAGAGGAGGCTTATGTCCTGCCGTTTCTGCTAAACGGATGACCCTCCACAGACAAAAAGATAAGGAAGTCGAAGAGGCCCTCTGACCCGTACGCTTCCTGGAAAAGAGAACAAACAGAGAAAGAGGTTTGTCTAAATTCCTTCGTGGCCCGAGGATAGAACTTCAAGGCACAAACCACATCCAGTAATACGTTGCAAACGTTACTTCGACAAAGGAGGATTAGGACATAAAAAAAGGATCTACAATCTCTTGATTGATGTTGCGAATTGACACAACCTTAGGAAGAAAACCTAACTGGGTTCGTAGAACAGCCTTATCGGCAAGGCAGCAATCACAGATACTGTGCATGCAGAAGCAATAGCCAGTAGAAAAGTAACCTTCCAAGACAACAATTTAATGTCTACTTCATGCATAGGCTCCACGGAGCCCATTGCAAAACCTTAAGGACAAGATTTAAACTCCAAGGAGGAGCTTTAGATCTAATCACAGGTCTGATCCCAGCAGAGCCCTAACAAATTGCAGCACATCTGGAAGCTTGGCAAACCTCTTGTGCAGAAACACAGATAGGGCCGAAAACTGTCCCTTCAGGGGACTTGCAGAAAAGCCCTTCTCCAGTTCATCCTGGAGAACAGAATAAGTAGGGCCTCCACACCTTATGATAGATGCGATGAGCAACCAGCTTACGAGCTTGAATAAGAGTAAAAATAACTCTCTCAGAAAACCCTCTCTTGGTTAGGACTAAGTGTTCAATCTCTACGCAGTCAGCCTCAGAGAATCTAGACATTGATGAACAAAGAGACCTTGGTCAGCAAATCCCTGTGACAAGGTAACTTCCACAGAGGAGATGATGACATTCCCACAAGATTCGTGAACCATATTCTTTGCGGCCAAGATGGAGCAGTCAGTATCTCTGACGCCAGCTTGACTCGAGCCACTACACTAGAAAGTAGTGGTAACGGTCGGAAAGGATAAATTGGTTTGAACCTCCAAGGCACCGCTAATACATCTGTTAGCTCCGCCTGAGTATCCCTGTACCCTTGCAAATCTCTGCAAACACTCAGGAAGGAGAAACCATTCTCCCGGATGAAAGTATTGTCTCCTGAGACCAGAGGCCCTGTGCCTTCCTGGCACCCCAAACAGCTCACCATCCTGAGAAACTCGCAACCGTAGTCACAATCACCCAGGATGGTCTTAAAACGGACGTCCCTCAGGACAAGTGATCCGGACAAAACCACGAAGAGAGCGATTCTCCCGATTGGTTGTCCAGATAAATCTGTTGAGACAGATCTGAATGATCGCCGTTCCACTAGTTCAGCATCCGCAGTTGCAACAGTCTGAGATGAAACCTGGCAAAGGAAATTACGTCTAAGCTGGACACAATGAGACCAATCACCTCCATACACCCAGCCACAGATGGCCTTAAGGAGACCTAGAGGGCAAAACATGTTGAAGCTAGCTTGCAACGTCTCTGGTCTGTTAGAAATATTCTCATGTCTATGGAGACTATTATAGTACCCGAGAATTCTACCCTGGTACTTGATACAAGAGAAATCTCTCTAGATTATCTGCCATCCATGGGATCGAAGAAGACAGAGGAGATATTCTAAATGGTCCACTCTTCGAAAAATGTATTTAGCTAGACCAAACGGAAGGGCAATAAACTGGAAGTGCTGGTCCAGGAATTCAAACCTTAGGAACGGGAAGTGGTCCTTGAGGATTGGTACGAGAAGGGAGCATCCTTCAGCTCTATCGTTGACATGAACTACCCCTCTCAGATGAGGGGAAGAATGGACCTTATTGTCTCCATCTTAAACAAGGGGACATTTAAAAACCTGCTTAAGCACTTTAGGTCCAGAATCGGAAGCAAAGTTCCCTCCTTCTTAGGGACCACGAAAAAGTTCGAATAGTATCCCAAACTCACTGCGATAGGCACCGGGACAATAACTCCTAGAGGACAGATCCCGTACACACCCCAGAAAGGCTTCCCTCCTTTCTGGTCAGGAAGACAGGAGGAATCCGCCCTTGGGTGGCTGAGACTTTAAACCTATCTTGTAACACTGAGCTATGACCTCCAGGACCCATGGATCCTGCACGTCCCTGAACCAAGCGACTGAAAATAGCGAAATACTACCCCCTACATGAGCCAGAAGAGGACCAGGGACCGCCATTCATGCCAACGTAGAATCGGCGGGCTTCTTGCTCTGCTTGGATTTATTCCAGGACTGAGCTATGACCTCCAGGACCCATGGATCCTGCACGTCACTGAACTAAGCGACTGAAAATAGCGACATACTACCCCCTACACGAGCCACAGGAGGACCGGGGACCGCCCATTCATGCCAACGTAGACTTGGCGGGCTTCTTGCACTGCTTGGATTTATTCCAGGACTGAGCCAGCTTCCAAGAGCTCTTGGTTTGCACTGGCTTAGCGGAGGGCTGCTAACATGGGATTTATCAGAACGAAAAGAACCAAAATCGTCCCTTAGATTAGTTCATATACTCTTGTGTTAGGAGGGCACCCTTGCCCCGTTACTGTGGAGATAATTGACTCCAAGCCTGGACCAGTTTAGTAAGGGTGAAGATAATGCCATTCCATTTAGGGACGGAACTTCACAACTCCATTGATAGTCCAGGACCGGGGACAATTTGTTAAAGGGAAAAGAGGGGGAAAAGGAATCCAATCCTGTCCCATTCATTCTTAATAATGTTCGCCATCTAACAGGAGCAGGGAAGGATAAGGTACCACCCTGTCCTCAAACTCTATCCAATTTAGGAATTAAAGGTTCAACAGGCAATTTGGCCTCTGGAACCTCTGAATGCGCCAAAAACTTCTTTTAGAAGAAAGCGCAAATTCCTAAACTAAAGTCTGGTTCCTCTGCAGTCGGAGGTTTTAGAGGCAGCAGACTCCGACGCAGAATGTTCATGCTCTGAAGTTTTAGAAAGAACTGGATCCCCGCATAACCCTCAGTTAAATCCAATAAATTATCTAATGTACTCTGGGAAGGAGTGCAATATGTAACCTTTCACTTGCGCTTAGCAGGGCGAGGTAAAGCATTAAAGGCCGCAGATACAGCCATCTGAACTGCGCAGTAACGTCTGGAGAAAAAAGTTGGGGTGTGCATCTTCACTGGTCTCACGGTTCGATTCGATTATCCTGTCAACGATTCGATTCTGCGATGCATCACGATAACTGCCCATGATTTTCATGAACTTGTTCTATTCCATATTATATATATATATATATATATATATATATATATGTAATATACATACACTATATATATATATATATATATATATATATATATATATATATATATATATATATATATATATATTCAAGAAAAATATACAGGAGGGATGCATATGCTTAAAGCTAGTTATTCTAAGGTGGCCAAAAACCGGCTATACCTTACTAAACTCTGTGATTGTGGTGCAGACCCTTTAAAAATTATAGAAAGTTTTAGCTAACAAGAGAAATCATCATCATGTTACCTTCACTATTACGCTAGTAAAAAATATTTTTGCAAAAAGAGTGCTGAAATCCCTGTCTTTTTTCATCCTGGTCGATTTACTCTGGATGATTTCTCTTGTTAACTAAAACTTTATATATATATATATATATATATATATATATATATATATATATATATATATATATATATATATATATACATACATACATACATACACACTATATATATATATATATATATATATATATATATACACACACACACACACACACATATATATATATACAGTATATTTATATATATGTATAATATATATATATATATGTGCACACACACATATATATATATATATATATATATATATATATATTTAAACACACACACATAACTTGAGTCAATCCCTTTAACTAATCCCCTGCAGGCTGCTCCGCTCTACCCGTGCTCACTCAAAGAGCCCTGACTAGTACTACATAATGCAGAAGATCTAAGATGGGGGTCCCAGACCAGGATGCCAGGGTACCATCAGTGCACGGGGCCAGGCCCCTGAATGGAGTCACCCCCTGATATCGACTTCCCTGGGACAATAATGTATGCAGGGATTGATAAATAGTTCATGCCATTGGCTGCAACTAAGGATCCTATATGTGTATATATATATATTTTTTTATATTTTTTTTATTTTTATTTTAAAAACACAGAGGGCCAATTGACAAGTACAATACAAAAAATAACTGCAAGAGACCTTGGGGTAGGGTACAAAAGAAGCAGATATGTAAAGGTGCTGATTCAGAGGTCAGGCATTGAAAGCTGAAGGAGTAGATATATGAAATAATCTACTAACAGGTGAAAGAGAAAAATATAGAAAATTAATTTAATAACACATTCAACTCAAATTCTCACTTAAACAGAAGCAGACTGGTTAGGAGTATTGGATTGCACCCAACAATTAACCATTCTTCTATTTAATTAAACAGCTTCTGAAATAAAACGAAATGCAACTTAATTTAGAAATAAAGAAGCTAATTTGCTTTGAGGTTCAGTTATTTATTTTATTGGCAAATAACAAACAAAAAAACACAGACTGTTAGAGAGATATTTGTGTGTCTCATCGGAAATTAGATTAAGGCTTCAGTGTCCCAGCCAAATGTTTTTTACAATTCAATAATTTTTAATCTTAATTATTCACAGGAAAATGTGTGGTGCTTGTGTTTCTGTGGCAAAATCACTTGGTTAAGGTGTATAAATCTGTTTGATTGCCTCTCTGGACACAGGCTACGATCAATATTACAATAACACGAGTCCACTGGGGCTATATTTTGTGACCTTTGGCAAGTTACTGTGGTTCTAAGATTAAATTGTGACCCCTGTGTCCAAGAATTTATTACAGCTGTATTAGAGCGGGGAGAGCTCACATGCCTGAACTTGGTGCTGCCTCACTATTTTCAGGGAGCGGTTTTCCCGGTGAGTTCAACCAGCGCCGCCTCCTTTCCTCAGCCCGGCGTCACGGCAACCACAGCTGTAAGCAGCAGGAGAAGGGAGCGCTGTCAAACACGTCCCGCCCCACTCCAAGGGACAGGGTGAGACCGTTACGCAATCTGAGGGATGTTGTCCGAAAGGCGTGCTTGTGGAAAGCAATAGGGCTGGTCTGTGGGAGGAAATGAAGGGAGAAAGTTCCTAGTTTTGCCGCAGGTCGGTCCGGTGGCAGGGTCACGTGATGTGTGAATCGATTCGGCTCTTCACTGCATCGATGCAAGCATCGTTAAAGGCTGCATCGTGATGCCGATTATTTTCAACAGCCCTAGAAAAAAGGTCCTCTCCAGATGGAGGATCAGCAATGCTACGGGAAAACTGTATGTGTAGAGATATAAGAATGTAGGGTACGCACCTCACTGGACGGCTCTGTGGTATCAAACATGTTTGATATTATCACATTATCAAGGCATATGGAACATAATTGAGAGGGCGGAACTAAGGCCTCCTCACTATATAAACAGGAATTACTCATTAAGAATAGAGGGAGTGCCCTCTAAAGTAACAGAATCCTCCATCTCTAGTGCAATAACCGGAGAACTAGAGAAATAAAACATCTTATTTTACTAAAAAAACAGCACCCCTGGGGCACTCACCACCTCCTATGACCCAGACAGTACAGAGATTTATGGCTCCTCCCTGATAGACACCCGGTCAGGAAAAAGGGAATGAATCACATGGTGCACAATGCAGGACTGTCCCTGCTATGAGAAAGCGCGCTATGCTGCATGGCTCTCAAAGTGAAAGTGAAACCTGTATATTCCTTAACAGCCTATGAGCCCATAACATCTCACACATAAAAGCAGCATAAAATCAAATAAACATATAAGATTATTCCCCCTGTGCAATAATCCCCCTAAGGAGATATTAACCCTTGATTCTATACAGATAAAAGGAGTGACACTGTAACCCTGTCTTCTTGCGTTATCATACATGTATAAAATATGAAACGATCATACAAGAATCTACGCCGTGGAACAGGAACACGGCCCTTCAAGTGTGAGAGATAGTAGCATCGCTTCTGACATGGACTTGAGTGAAGAAAGCAGGCAGCGAAACTCGTCAACGCTGATTGCCTATGGAGCTGTTAATATGAGTCGGGATGGTTTCGCAGAAAGTCTCTCCCTGCATCTCCGGACTTTCATCCATGCTCTCACTGAGAGGCTGACAAGACTACTTAAAACTCCAGTCCCATATCGAAGAGTACTACCCTCCATAAGAGACTACTCCGAAATCTTCTAACACTTCTCTGCCAACGTCCTGTGACGAAAGGCAAAGAATGACTGGGGTTATGAGGAAGTGGGGGAGGTATTTAAGCCTTTGGCTGGGGTGTCTTTACCTCCTACTGGTGGCCTGGTTCAGTTTTTCCCACAAGTAAGGAATGCAGCTGTGGACTCTTCCCATATTAAGATAGAAATAGCGTTCTGCCGCGGGCTGCTTGAGCAGCTCAGTGTGGCGAACACTTCAAACAAATAAAGGAACTTTCAGCATGAAGTATTTTATACTTCATGACTGAAAGTCCCCTTGATTTGTTCCACTGGTAAATCCTAGTGTTTCACAAACGCTAGGATTTACTATCACTTTAAGCACACAATCTCCCAGGAGCCCCCTTCTTCCTTAATATAACACACAGCTACTTTCTGGAGCCCTCTCCCTCACTATAGCATGTAACCTTTTCTTTTCTTTGGCATTTCCCAACCGCTAAGCTCTATGAGGCTCATCAAATATCTACAAGGCTATTCAAAGAACAGATAAAACGGTGTCATAACGGGTCACATAGAAGTCACAAGGTTATTAGTAGCTGCAGTTGTGTTTACCTTCGGGGTACCCCATCCTCATGAGGTGGTATGATCACCACCTTGACCGTTACGGAGGTCCGCAGGAGGTCTATCATCTGATCATGCGTGAGAGTCACCACTGCTACCTTGCAGATCTCCACTAGCCGGCTGCCCTGACGTAAACCAGCTTGCCATGCAAAGCCGTAATCCTCCACCTCCGCCACCGTGCCGTCATATTTGACATGGAAGCCTAGTTGACCCAGCCCATTCCTGCGCAAAGTCATGTCCACTGTCTCACACCCCGTCGTCATTATCTAAGAAAAAAAAAAAAGATTAATATTGGCAGACCACGCAGAGAGAAAAACAACTCACTGTGTACACATTGTGATCAAACAGATATTTAAAGGGATGTCATACTCAAATAATGTCTCCATCTAAAAGAAAGTATTGTCTTTGTGTTTTTTTCTTTGACAATGAGTATTCCTGTGTTGAATAAACAAACTTTTTTTGTGTGAGTTATCCATGTTAGCCAGTTAGAAATCAGTTGTACACATTCATGCACTTCCTGTAAGTTTCACTCAAAATGTAAAGTGACAGTCTACTACAGAATTTGTATTGTTTAAAAAGATAGATAATCCCTTTATTACACATTCCACTAGTTTTGCACAGAAAACACGGTTATATTAATATAGTTTTTACTCTGTGATTATCTTGTTTCTAAGCCTCTGCAAACTGCCCCCTTATCTCAGTTCTTTTGTCAGACATGCATTTTAGCCAATCAGTTCTGACTCATAAATAACTTCACGGGAGTGAACACAATGTTATCTATAAGACACACATGAACTAGCAGTGTCTAACTGTTAAAAACTTTCAGAATGCACTGAGATAAGAGGCAGTTCAACAGCTTAGAAATTAGCATAAGCCTACCTAGATTTAGCTTTCCACAAAGAATTCCAAGAGAGCAAAGCAAATTTGATGATAAAAGTAAATTGGAAAGTTGTTTAAAATTGCATGCCCTATCTGAATCATGAAAGTTTAATTTAGACTAAACTGTCCCTTTAAATACCTTTATTATTTAATGAGAAAGAAATGTATATACAGTGTTCACAGAAATGATTGCCAGCTGGGTGGCATTATGAAGTCGCCGAGTGAGGGCAATGTAATACTTTGCAATATCATAACATATTGTGTTATTTATAAATGTTACTTAAACTATCCGAAGTCCTGGTTAATTGCATAATTTAACGGAATTTATTTGTTGATAATTTGTGAAACAAATATTGGAAACATTATTAGCTAATTTTAGCCTGGTGGTCAGTTAAATCAGTCAGGTGATGGACCCACTAAATAGGCCCTGGGGAGAACACTGAAAATATATAGTTTAACTACTGCTCTTTCATATACATAATAGAAAATGAATACAATATCTCTTTAAACACGAAGGCAGCTGGAGATTCTGTACCAGCATATTATAGCATACAAATTGTTCTAGATTAAAAAAAGACTAGAATTTACTGCTTCACCTGAGTTAGGGAGCGCTATTTCTACTATGTGTTTAACCCATTTACAGGGGGTTAAACACACAGTAGTGCAGGGTTGATAGTCTAAAAATGTACATGCTTGGATTAGCGCACGTATTTTGCTACTATAATGGCCCATTAAGTTGCTAATGAATGGAGCAATGGATTGAGCTTTTGTGAATCAGCTGCATAGTATAACATAGGAACTGGTGATGCAGGCAGGCTGGTAATAAATCTTCAATAGCAAAACGCGATGTGGAGGTCAAAATTAAACTTTCATGATGCAGACATAGTGTACGATTTTAAACTTTCCATTTATTATTAACTTTACATTTTTCCCTTGATATACTTTGGAGAAACTTGGCTCCTATCCATGAGAGTCCACTGAGCACTATATATGGCACCAGTGTGTGAACCATTATTAAACAAGCAACATATAGAGGGAGCTGCAGCAGGCATGTGTTAAATGACATCAAGGAACACCAACAGTCCTGCACAAACTGTATGGATGTCTCCTATCCAGATAGATGCATTCTTAGTTTGTATTCAAATAATCTTCTTTATTACACAGTGCTTCTAGTCGTACAGCACTGTGTTTACCATATAGTTTTACAATAGAGTGGCTGAAGCTACTGCACTCTAAAGCTCCATCTACAGGATGTTTGTATAACTGCAACAAATATGACTGCCATATAGTGCACAGACCATTTATGAGTTATTGAGCCTACCTGAGAATAATTTCATCTAAGTTACAAAAGATACCTAAAGAAAAAGGCTGTGATAACAGACATAAACTGGATTTCTTTAAATGTACAATTTTAATTCCGCTAAATGGCTCCTAACAAATCAAAACTGAATGCTTAAAATAAAATAAAAAATAATAACCAATAACTTTCTTAATATACACATATTTTCCCTCCTGCACAAGCATTGTTTCCTTAAAGTGATGATAAACTTTCCCCTTTTTAAAAATAGATCCTGAATGTTAGTGATATTTTAGATGGAGTTTAATTTATCAGTTGTAACAAACATGCGCTATAACTACAACAAAAGTGCCATATGGGGAGAGCGCTGATTGGACAACAATTCAAAACTTTAGCTCACATTTTTCAACAGGCTTGTCAAAAACATTCAGAGGGAGGAAAGTAATTAAAGGACCAGAAAATACAGTAGATTTGCATAATACCCATACTGTTGAAGAGCATACTTAGCCTCAACCTTAGGGGGCGCAAAAATGTGACTGAACACCACCAAAATGATGTGGAAAACTATACAGTATTATTGTATTGTGCATAAAGATTGTCCTCTTTGTGGTTCCTGATAACAGCTCAGGACATAAGAGACTCAGGTGATTAGTTGGACTACCCACATGACTGACACATTGAGGTTAGAAGAATATGGTTACTTTAAAGCTAATAAACTGGAATTTTTCCATGATCTAAAATTTATTTGGGAGGATATTCAACATGATCGACAAATTGACATAAGGAGCTATACACAGGACTCTGGGGTGACATGAGGAGTTATTACCTGCGTTTGAACTTACTGAGGAAATCACAAGTGGTGATCTTGCCTCCGCCCATCATTCTCACTTTCATTTTCATTCTCCTCTTTCCCATGCCTAATCCCTAGACCAACACACTAATTATTTTACATATACATAAGGATTGGTTTGAAGGGTATGGGAGGAGCTAAAGATGTATACAATTAATTTTTTTTTGCTTTGAGAGATTCGGCATAGTTATAGTTATAAGTTTGTTATTTCTGTGATACTGTTTATCACGGACTAATTTAACTTTTTTCTTTTTGGTTAACCACTGCGAGTCCACTGTTATCAGGAAGGAACACTTTGGACATTCAGATTGAATAGACTTTGCAGCTGGTTGTGATTTACCACGTTACAATGTGATGACCTGTACTATCTTGAAAATAATGTTACTGTAACAGCATTGTTGTTTCATTGTATCAAAAGACCAATATAATAATACAAAAGAATATATAAAAAAAAAATAATAATAAAGAAGTAAATTGGAAAGTTGTTTAAAATCGCTGCACTAAATTCTGAAAGTTTAATTTTGACTTGAGTGTCCCTTTAATACTAATTTGTTGGCAAAACAGTCTCAATGTGAAGACGCAAAAAAAGTAATAAATTAATGTAATGTAAAATGTATAAAATTGATTTGCATTATAAAGCTAATCAGAAAAACATCTAAAATCAGTTTCCTTTCTGTCTGTAAATATCTCTTCCTTGTACTATCTATTTTCTCTAAAATTAATAAGTGTCTCGACAGATAAACAGCTCAGGAACTGGATGAGAAAAACTGCTACACCTGAAAGGGATATTGAACTCAAAACTGAATTTCACTTAACATTTTTAATTGTGCTAAAAAAAAAAGTTTCAGTGTACCTTAATAATTGTATTTGCCTACTTTTTGTGTAATTTAACTCTGTAAATTGTGTTTTTTACTGCCCATGAGAGGATCATGAACCCTACCCCTGCAGAATCCTACACAGTGATTGCTTGATCAGTAAATTAGCTCACAGCAAAAGAGATAAAATAGCTATACTACTAGGATTCAGTATGTTCATGGACTGAAATACAATGCAAATCTTTCTAATAACATATGAAATTTAAAGGGAAAGCCTACTCCAGAATTATTATGGTTTAAAAAGATACATAATCTCTTTATTACCCATTCCCTAGTTTTGCATAACCAACACGATTGTATTAATACACTTTTTACCTCTAAGCCTCTGCAGACTGCCCCCTTATTTCAGTTCTTTTGACAAACTTGCATTTTATCCAATCAGTGCTGACTCATAAATAACTATACGGTAGTGAGCAATATGTTATCTATACGACAGACATGACCTAGCACTGTCTAACTGTGAAAAACTGTCAAAATGCACTGAGATAAGGGGAGGCCTTCAAGGACTTAGAAATTAGCATATGAGCCTACCTAGGTTTAGCTTTCAACAAAGAATACAAAAAGAACAAAGCAAATGTGATGATAAAAGTAAGTTGGAGAGTTGTTTAAAATTGCATGTCCTAACGGAATCACGAAAGTTTAATTTTGACTTGACTGTCAGTAAATAAAAGCCTGAGAATAATACGTAGATTTGTTTGACATTTTTATGAGCGGTTTCAATATTGAAAAAAGAAGTACAAAGCTATAGTCTGCATAAAGTAACTGATGTCACTACGTTGTAACTTAGGTTTGCCTTATCTCCTTTGTTGCAGCCAATTTTAAACAACGTTTCAATTTACGTCCATTATCTCATTTGCTTCATTCTCTTTGTATCGTTTGTTGAAAAATATCTTAATTGCCGATATATATATAACAAACATACACAAATATTTCCTTTAGTGTCCCTTTAATGGGAGATTAAAGTAAATTGCTTTATTTATACAACAAATTGTATTCACACCAAAAATGATGACGACTGCTACACATAAAGAATTGATGACAAATTTTTTTTTTTAAACTTTTGTGATTCAGACAGAACATACAATTTTAAAGACGTTTCCAATTTACTTCAATTATAAAATTTGCTTCGTTCCCACGTTATTCTTTGTTGAAAAGATACTTAGGTACGTGTCTGGGGCCCTACATGGCAGAAAATGGTGCTGCACTCTAGTGCTCTTGCAAACGGAAAAGATTCTTGCAAAACAGCTGCCATATAGTGATCCAGACACGTGCACGCTTCTGAGCTTTTTTTAACAAAAGATACAAAGAGAATAAAGAAAATTTGATGATAGAAATAAACTAGAAAGTTGTTTAAAATTCCTGCTCTGAGTCAAGAAGTAAAATTTTGGAGTTTCATGTCCCTTTAAAGGGACAGTCTAGTCAAAATAAACTTTCATGATTCAGATAGAGCAGCAATTTTAAGCAACTTTCTAATTTACTCCTATTATAAATTTTTCTTTGTTCTCTTGCTATCTTTATTTTAAAAGCAGGAATGTAAGCTTAGTAGCCGGCCTATTTTTAGTTCAGCTCCTGGGTAGAGCTTGCTGATTGGTGGATACATTTAGATACCAATCTGCAAGCACTACCCAGGTTCTGAAACAAAAATGGGCCAGCTCCTAAGCTAAGAAAATGTGATAATAGGAGTAAATTAGAAAGTTGCTTAAAACCACATGCTCTATCTGAATCATGAAAGTTTCATTTTGACTAGACTATCCCTTTAAGGATGAATATTTTTAAATATCTATATTTGTAAAGTCCCCAAGTAATGGTTAGCATTAGGGATTACATTTACCTTTAGCCTCTGGACAATTTCCTTGATGTCCTCCAGCCCACCCTCCTGAGCTCGTATCAATATATGATCCCCACGTCCATAGAAGATCTTGAGAGAGAGTGGTTCTGGTGTCCACCCAATCACGTCAGCGCAATAGCAGTTGAAGACCACCTCTTTGGTGGCAGTTTCAATCAGGACCATAAATTCATTGGAAATGCCCAAAATACACTCCGTCTCGGCAGCCTGGGAGAAGTCCTGAGCCACCACCTGCCAGGCTAGTGCGCCAGAGCTCTGCAGCTCGGCTCCAGTTCGCGCCTTCGTTCTTTCCTTTTTCTTGGAGGTCAGGGAGATGAGATTAAACTTGCCCGTTGTATCAACGGGAGTGTTGGTGACATAATTCTCTGCCAAGTCTTTTAGATACTCTTGACGTGTACGAGTGGCCATGGTGTGAAATTTATCGGATTTGTGGGCAGCATTCTCTGCATTGATGACCTTGGCTAGCAGGAAGTCCCGGAAGACATCAGACTTGCGGAAGGTGGCACAGTTGGGTATTGGAGGACCAAATGGGGGAACATCTTTGGATCTGGTAACAGCAACACTGTAAAAGAAAAATGACCACACAGTCAAAGGATAGAAGATAATAGAATGAATACGTCAGAAGTTGTTAAAGACAATAAGAGGAGATTAAAGTGACTTCATAATTATTATTTCAGAATTAAAGGCAAAAAAGCAAAGCAACTAGGAATTATTTCACTTTATTTCAAGGTACAAAACAAATGAAGCAACTGAGAATTATTATTTCCCAATATTTAATGATAGGTAAGCAATCCACCATTTATAAATGATTATCTCATTTTATTTTTAAAGGTAGGAAAGCAATACAGCAAATGGGAATAATTATTTCACTATATTTAAACAGCAGAAAAGCAATATAGCTTTGGAAATTATCATTTTACTTTAAAGAGACACTAAAGTCAAAATTAAACTTTGATGATTCAGATAAAGCATGCAGTTTTAAGACACTTTCCAAGTTACTTCAATTATCGGATTGTGCAAAGTCTTTTTATATGCACTCTTTCTGAGTCACCAGCTACTACTGAACATGTGCAACAGTACACAGTATATGCGGTTTGTGATTCATGTTATAGGAAGCCGGCAAATTGAAGCAAATTTTGAAATTTGTCAGGAAAAAGAAATCTACTGTTCATTTAAAAGTGGTATTGCATTCTCTTTTTGTTATGCATCTGTTGGTTGTGAAATTCAGCTGTATTTGATGGTCCTTTAACAGTAGAGAAGTGATTGGAAATAGGGAAGTATATAGCGAATTGAAATTATCGATTACACTTAAAGGTACATTAAACACTTTGAGATGGTAATATAAATATAAAACTCTGCAATATACTTTCCCATTTCCTGTAATTCCATTCTGAAATGATGAGCTTTTCAGCCCCTGTTAGAAATGGAAGTGCAGAACACTGTTATATTCCACACAGCCATTGGCTGCACACTCTAGTGACCTATTTATAACTGTCCCTAATTGGCTATAGCAGAGAAGGTAACCTAAGTTACAACATGGCAGCTCCCATTGTTTTATAGACACTAAAACTTTACACTTATTTTGTATTTAAACAGTTAATCAAACTTTAAAAAATACACCTACATGTTATTCTCAGACTAATTTTTTCTTTGAATGCTTCAATTCTATCTAGCATTTGTTTAGTGTTTAATGTCCCATTAAATTTTTAATTGTAGGAAAATTAACACAATTGGGTGTAAAGACAGCAAAGCAAGTCTGCATTTGAGAATTATATTTAACAGTTTGAAGCAATGCAGAGATTGGGACTTATTATTTCACTTTATTTTTTCAACAGTAGGGAAGCAATGCATCAATTGGAAATCATTATTCAATCTTACAAAACCATAGGGAAAGCAAAAGGGAATTCTTCGCTTTATTTAAAGACAAAGCATGCAGTCATTTATCTTAAAGGGACAGCCTACACCTTAGTCATCTTAAAGTCTTACCTTAGCATAAGCTGCAAATAGCCTCCTGCACCCTTTTTATATCATGCAGAAGGAACAGCAAAAAAGTTATTTTAAAATGAATATTGTTTCTGGCTACTTTGAAATGGGTGCCAAGCTCCGCCCACTGATGACATAATGATCT
The DNA here is from genome assembly GCF_027579735.1 of Bombina bombina. Classification (NCBI taxonomy): domain Eukaryota; kingdom Metazoa; phylum Chordata; class Amphibia; order Anura; family Bombinatoridae; genus Bombina; species Bombina bombina. Next base: position 522,614,658 of record NC_069505.1, on the reverse strand, counting down.
GGGCTGCATCTATGCGCTCTGCTGAATAGCATTGACAGTCTTTTGAATCTAACTAGTGATTCTTTTGTGATTGGATGCAATATGCAGGCCAGATTGTGATGTCATCAGTGGGCGGAGCTTAGCAGCCATTTCAAAGTGGCCAGAAACGATAATCATTTTAAAATAACTTTTTTACTGTTCCTGCTTCATGATATAGAAAGGGGTGCAGCAGGCTATTATTTGCAGCTTAATCTAAGGTAACTTTAAGATGACTAAGGTGTAGACTGTCCCTTTAAGTGTCTTCTGGTGAATTTGTTTTGCTTTTTTGATATTCTTTGTAAAAAAGCATACCTAGGTAGGCTCAGGAACAGTAATGCACTATTGGGAGCTATCTTCTTATTGGTGGATGCACATATTTGGCTCTATTTGTTACTTTAACAAAGGGTGCCAAGAAAATTAAGCACATTTTATAATAGAAATAAATTGGAAAGTTGTTTAAAATCATATCAATCAATTGTTGAGTTTCATGTCCCTTTAATTAAGCATATTTCATTTCTACAATGAGCAGCTCATTCTCAGTAGTGTATTGCTGCTCCTGAGCCTACCTAGGTCAACAAAGGATACAAAGAGAATGAAGCAAATTAGATTGCCAAACACTATTCAAATGAACTAACCTATAGCAGACGTTCTCCGTACAGGGGTCGTGGACTCTGACAATAATAAAGACATGCTGGAAATGAGAGCGAATGTTCTGGGGTGTAAAAGGCAGTGCCCCCGGCTCTTGAAAGATGATGGTCACTATATCGTTTCCTATGTGTCTCTTCCGAAGAAGCTTAAAAAAAAAAAAAAAAAAAATACAAATAAGAAACAACCCATTCTAAGCCAATACACATTTCGCTTCCATTAGTCATTACAATTCCTAGGACTTATTTTATGTTTTACAATTAAAAACTCCCAATCCTCTCGTTGTTAAACGTAGAGTGACTATCATACCTGCTGTCGGTTATTTGGCGTGTACGGCAGCAAGGTGGACACATGGAACATTATCTCATAGTCCTGGTAGTTGGTGTAAAGGGAGTGCGACCCGGTGGAATCCGCTGGAAAATAACATAAAAGTTAACGTCATGGAAATCCTTCTATTAATTTATATCAAAGATGCCAAAGTGGCAGTTTAAAGAGCACATGTGGCCCCCTCTGCCCTAGTTTTTGTGGCCCCCAGAAAGACAAAACTAAGAATGTGTGCTATAGGAAAAAGCAAACAAAATTAGTGCTTTGGAGCCGCAACTCCAAAAACAGCCCTCAAGAGGAAATAACAGCAACCAGCAGACATGTTTAGGATATGTATTATTGTGTATTTAATAGCCACACATTTCTATGTAGCCCTTAATGCTTCTGCAATATAAATGTATTAGGATGCAGGCCATCACTGTTCTATATCACTGGCTTACTCTCTTGGTGTAGAGGTAAACTGCTCCATCCACATTTTTAATCCTAAGCATGGTTTAGAACATACAATTTTAACCCTTTACGTGCTAAGCAATTTCCCACCTGGGTGCTAAGCTGGATTTGAGTATTTTTTTAAATATATTTTTTTTAAACTTTTTTTTCTTCTTCAGATCCCCAAGACTTATATCGTTGGAAACGTTAGGCGATTACCTTTCCAACGGTCGGTCTTGTGGGTCTGTAGCTGCTTAGATGCCTGAGATACAAACGTCTAAGCAGCATGCCCCCATTTCCCTATACTGTCCATTGTAATTTTTTAAAAAAAGTTCCTCGGTGACGCCATCACGTCATTGCACGTGATGTCACCACGCAAAACGTGAAGCACCGGCGAAGCCTGTCACTATACAGACCTGATCGCCGAGGTGGGAGTCGATGGGAGCCCACAGATTGCCCTCAAGGTGGGTGAGTTCTAGCGACAGCTCTGAGCCGTCATCAGCACCTGACTGGGAAAATTTGTGATCACAGCCGTCGTTAGCACTCAAAGGGTTAAACAACTTTCCAATTCCCTTCTATTATCAAATTTTCCTTGTTTTCTTATTATTCTTTGTTGAAAAGCAAGAAAGTAAGCTCAGGAGCGTGCACATGTCTGCAGTACTATATGGCAGCAGTTTTGCAACAACGTTATACATTAGCAAGAGCACTATTTCCTGTCATGTAGTGCTCCAGCCACGTGCATGCTACCTATCTAGATATCGCTTCACAAAGAGATACAAGAGAACAAAGCAAATTATAATATCCCTTTATCATGATATGAAGATCCTCAACAGGGAAAGTAAAGTAATGTCCGTGTTTTTTGTTATTTGGGGCCAGTGGAAGAAGACACACGATATTCACAGGTTAATGGGACAAGAAAACCCCCCAAAAATGTATTTCATGATTCAGATAGAGAATACAATTTTAAACAACTTTCCAATTTACTTCTATTATCAAATTTGCTTCATTCTCTTGGTATCGTTTGTTGAAGGAGCAGCAGTGCACTACTGGTTTCTAACTGAACACACAGGTGAGCCAATGACAATCGGTATATACTGTATATATGCAGCCACCAATCAGCAGCTAGAACCTAAGTTCCTTGCTGCTCCTGAGCTTTCCTAGATAAACCTTTCAGCAAAGGATAACGAGAGAAGGAAGCAAAGTAAATAATAGCAGTAAAATGCAAAGTTGTTTAAAATCACATGCTCTATCTAAAGCATGAAAGAAAAAATGTGGGTTTCACGTCCCCTTAAAGGGACATTAAACCCAAATTTTTCTTTCATGATTCAGATAGAAAATGCCATTTTAAACAACTTTCTAATTTACTTCTATTATATAATTTGCTTCATTCTCTTGATATTCTTTCCTGAAAAGCATATCTAGATAGGCTCAGTAGCTTCTGATTGGTGGCTGCACATAGATGCCTCGTAATTGGCTCACCCATGTGCATTGCTATTTCTTTAACTAATGATATCTAAAGAATGAAGCAAATTAGATAATAGAAGTAAATTGTAATTTTGTTTAAAATTGTATTCTCTGTCTGAATAATGAAAGAAAAAATGTGGGTTTAATGTCCCTTTAAGTATTGAACTTATCAAACACCTCATGAATTTTCTCTGGTGTACATCAATGAGGTTTGGAAGGTTGAGTTGGGGTGGAGGGAGAATCAGACACTATATTGGGGTAGATCAACTTATTAATTATAAGTAGTGATAGTTTTAGGACCCTATGAAATAGCTTCAATCAGAGAACACAGGAATAGTATGAAAGGCATACTTAAAGGGACATGAAATCCAAATGTGCCTTTCATGATTCAGATAGAGCATACCATTTTAAACATCTTTCCAATTTACTTATATTAACAATGTTGCTTCATTCTCTTGGTATCCTTTATTGAAGGAGAAGAAACTCACTAGTGGGAGCTGGCTTAACACATTGGTAAGACAATGAAAATAGCAATGTATGTGCAGCCACCAATCAGCGACTACCCCCCAGCTCCTGAGCCTACCTAGGTATACGTTTCAACAAAGGATACCAAAATAACAAGCCAAATTAGATAAAAGTAAATTGGAAAAATGTTTAAAATTGAATATTCTCTTTGAATCATGAAAGAAAGAATTTGTTTCTCATATCCCTTTAATCACATTAACATATAAAAGAAGGCTCATTTTAAAAATTGTAATAGTCATAATGTGTCCCTTCCTGATGTTGTGTAGTCAGGCTGTCTTTTCCTCTTGCCAAATGTCTGTGATTCTAGTGATGTCTTTTCAGATAATCAGAAGACACTCTAAAGAGGTCTCGGAGACACTATAAAGTGTTTTAGTACTTCTTAAATTCTGCTGGAGAGCAATAAAGGGCTTCATAAAGGGTTTGATTTATTAAAGGGACACTAAACCCAATTTTTTTCTTTCATGATTTAGATAGAGAATGCAATTTTAAGCAACTTTCTAATTTATTCCTATTACCAATTTTTCTACGTTCTCTTGCTATCTTTATTTGAAAAAGAAGGCATCTAAGCTAAGGAGCCA